>NC_056725.1:895008373-895315873 GCF_019279795.1 Protopterus annectens
GATTATTACTTTTGAATGTGAGTTCTTGTATAAAAGTGGCTTTCAAAATGTAGATGTTAAGATCTGAAGAAGCGTACTAGTTGGTACGCGAAAGCACTCATCTGTTTCTCTTTTTCATTTTTGTTTTAATAAATGAGTTGGACTTTTACACAGCAGTATTTTTTCGTGGTGGTTTTCACTCGTGTATGATTTTTATATTTGTTTAGTTTGTTCTTGACGAGTGAACCTTTGGATTTATAGCAGCATCTAATTTTATTAGTACATTCATAAGTACTACAGAAGTTGTATGCAGTTGACAAGTATTTTTATCACAGATATAGAAGTTATAAAGGAAAAGTTATTGCTTGGCCTTTACATTATTTTTCTGGATACTCAAAAGTGGACTGAAAGTCTTGAATAGTATTGGCTAAAACATATCATGAGAATCGTCATCTTGGCCAGATTCAATAAAGCCTACCCAGTCCTTTTACACCATGTTCACATCACGCCATGGTGCACACATGGTAGCACACTGTTTTAGATTCAGTAAGTAGCTCTACACAGTGTCTAGAACTGCTCAAACAAGGTAAACACAGTGGCATGCTAATTACAGCATAAGCAGCTAAATTATATGACAATCCTAGATGGAGGAGTTATTCAACAAGCTATAAAGCAACCATGTAGACTCAGTGCTAGTTTGCCTGTGTATTGGAATACAGACATGGAGAGCAGTCTACAGTGAAACAATGCTAGGGGCTGCTGTTGCTTTAATTCATGTGTATGTGCAATATGCTTTAGTCTATGCTGCTGCTGCTGCTAATAGACCATGGCCATGAAGGAGAAGAGTTTTCAGACTCTGTTTACCTTATCATAATCTACATAGGTTCATAGGTTCATAGGTAGATACTAGGCTATCTGCCCCTGGGCATTTATAAGCCTAGCCAGAGTGTATTTGGCTTCTGCCTCCCTATTAGATTAGCCTACTGTGCCTCTGTAAAGTAGGTCACAGAAGGTACCCTTTAAGATTAGTTTACTGTGCCTCTGTCTAGCAGGGACACAGGGGAGATCCCAGGGGTGAATTTGCGATTTCCCATCCATGCGTTCAAATTTTGCTTGAAGAGGGTCAGCGAGGGGCTATGTCTAACATGAACTGGGATTCTATTCCAGAGTGAGGGGAGCCTCTGGGAAATGAATCTGTCCCTCCAGCATGTCCTATTTATTTTTGTGCTGAGGTTTAGGTCCCTGGAGCGTGTAGCTCTAAGGACCATGGATTTTTTGAGGTGGAGCATGTCCATTAATTCTGGGTTTGACATGGCTTTGTACGTCAGGCATAGATTGCCTCTGAGTAGGCGGTAAGCAACTGAGTAGAGCTGGAGTTTCTTTAGTCGAGCTGCATAGGACATCTGTTTGCAGCCCATGATCCTCTTGGTGAGGTACTTTTGGGGTCTCTCCAGTTGCTGCAGGTGTCGGGTAAAGTACATCCCAAAAGGGGCATTGTATTCAATTATGGGCCTGATGAGTGACGAGTAGAGGGGCACAATGACCTCTCTTGATCTAGATGCGAACCCTTTCAGGATAAGGTGGGCTATATAGAAGGTCTTTCTAACCACTTTGGCAATGTGATTATCAAAGGAGAGATTACTATCTACGTTGGTCCCCAAATCTCTAATTACTTCTTCCATACTTAATGGATTACCACCTATGTGGTAATTCGTGGGCACCTTGTTTTTCCCAAGGGGGATGACTATGCACTTTTTAGCATTTAGCTTGAGGCCATGGCTCTGGCACCAAGCATCTTTCTCTGTGAGAACTGTGATGTGGAAATTTTAGAGCACTACAGGGTGGTTAAAGGCACACTACCGGAACTCTGTTACCTCTGTCATCAACTCAGAGACAGGGAAAACTGTGGGGAACTCATACCAGTGAAGATAAAGGTATGTGTAGCACTTAGAATTTTAGTTACAGGAACCTTTCAGAGACCAACAAGGGACATGCTGGGGGTGTCACAGGCCTCAGCATGCAGGATTCTCCATCAGTTCCTGAATGCTATGCTACAACATGCCAATGATTACATATATTTTCCCTGAACTCCTGAGGACAGGGCTACAGATATGCAGGAGTTTTACCCTGTAGTACACTTCCCTGAAGTAATGGGTTCCACAGACTGAACACATGTAGAAATTAAGCCACCATCTGGGGAACAGGGAAGGCTCTGCTTAATTAGAAAGAGCTTCCACTCTTTTAACTACCAAGTCATGTGTAATACCAAGGGAATCATCTTAAACATGTGTGCTGCCATCCCTGGTAGTTACCATGACTCACATATCTGACACACCTTCCAACTGTATCAGATGTTCACTAGGGGATATTCCACAGGATTATTTACTGGGGGATGCAGGTTATGCACTGGAACCATGGCTGATGACACCATCAGAAATGCACTCACACCAACTGAAGAATGCTATAATGAGAGACACACTCAAACCAGGAATATCATAGGGTGTGTGTTTGGGCTGCTGATATCACAGTTCTGGTGCTAGATACATCTGGGGGAGCCCTGCAGTACAACCATGCGCATGTACTGAAATATTCACTGTATGTGCCATGCTACACAACATCATCCTGAGGAAACAACTTCAGCAGGATCAACAAGGGAAAAGGGCACACATCCCACCAGCAACGGCAAGGTCACCACAGCCACACGCAGGTGAGGAGTCAGAGGGGGAACCAGCAGCTGCTGTGGGTGTAGGCAGATGTAGGCATGCTCAATATGCCTTTGCATTGGCTAAGAGGCAATGCAAAGCACACTCATCACCTAAAGGGCTAAAGCATTTCTCCTATGCACATACATATAATAACACTGATACCAGGCGATGCTCAGAACCTTTACTTACCCATGTAATGGCTGTGTACTGCTCACATCAAACAGAGTCAGCCCTGAACTAAAACATTTGCAAATGCTGGATTTACAAGGTGAATTTTGAACCTGGAGTGTAATGTTTAATAATACAAATTAATGACATATCCTTACATGTTGTTACTTGGTAATGTAAGCAAGTAAAATGTAGGTGATTTGTAAAGAAATGACTTTAGCAAGTGACAGCAGAGACTTTTGTGACCTATATGTTGATATATGTTTAGGATGGCGCAGTGGTGCAGCAGTAGGATGGCGCAGTGGTGAAGCAGTAGCGTTGTTGCCTCACAGCAAGAGATTTTCCGGTTAGATTCTTGGCTGGGGTGCCTTCTGTGTGGAGTCTGCATATCCTCCCTTCATTCGTGTAGGTTTTGTCTGGGTGCTCTGGTTTCCTCCCATATCACAAAGACATGTATCTGGAACATTTCTTCCTGGACCTTTTCTGAAAACTGGCTTCATTCTAAATCGGACTTTTCCAGTTAACAGATGTTAAATAAATAAATATGTGTCCATTATCAAGTAGTAGACTGCGGTGGTGGTGCTGCGGTAGCATTGTCGCCTCACAGTAAGACGTTGTCCTGTTCGATTCTTAGCTAGAGCGTCTTCTCTGTGGAGACATGCATGAATGAGTGTACCTTCATTGAATGTTGTGCGTCAGGGCCAGCAACTCGGCACGTAAAAATCTACTGCCAATCATTAGCGGACCAGAGTTCTGCTGTGGTGATCCCTAATCGGCAAAAGCCAAAAAACACAACAACATCAAATAGTAAGTGTCAGGCATCAAAGATTCACACACTCATACGTCTCAAAAGTACTGATTGGTCACCAAATGTCCACAGCTTAGCACCATACTTTTGTACTGCAGAGTTATTAAAGAGAGAAGTTAGAAAGTAATGAGACACATTTCAGTTTCAGACTTCACAACTTTCACAAAGTCATTAACAATACTGATACAAAAAATGTTTGATTCTATCAACTGTTAAACTTTCTAAGACCAATATAAGTCAAAGATACAATTACAAATCAACATCACAAATGCATATATACTAAACTCTAAGTCAGCTATGCACCCTGACCATCAGACACAGAGGTTATGTACCCTGGGTCCAAAAGTTAGAAAACATGGATATGGCATAGTTATCATCACTTGCACAGGGTGTTTTGTGTGTGTGTGTGTGTGGGGGGGCTAGGCTGATACAAAAGGTCGGTGAGTGTGTGTGAGTAAGAAGGAGAAGTAGGCATATATTTGGGTAAAGTAACAAATGGCCAGTGAGACAAAATGAGATTTAAGCTTCATGGCTGTTGTACCTGACCATGAGAACTGGCTCTGCCAGGAGTTGCCCTGGCACATCCATGCCGATGGTCAGATACACAGCTGCTACCTGAATGTGATTGATGTCTGCTGGATGAGCTTCTTTCATGAGGATGCTCAGGACCATGACCCCATGGCCTGCCATGCCTGGCTGTGGGCACCTCAATCACTGACACACAGGAGTGTGATTGGGCATGGCCATGTCAGCTAACAATAAATGATGTGGCTGACCTACGCCCACAAGGATGCCATCCTCCTCCTAGCAGATGTTCCATCACATACACCACACATTCCAACATCTCATTCATCTGATCCATTGAATTGGCAAAACAGTGGAGGCAGTCACACGTCAACCTGTGCCACATCTACAACCCTAAGCATTTCTCTGGAGAACCTATGGGAAAAGTGCCTGTGTCTTCATGATGGTCCTGAACATATGTCAAGTGGCACAGAAAGGCACACCTGGATAAGGTGGAAGATGGGCAGCAGGCCTCCTCTGAGCACCCCAAACAATCCTCCTGCATGGCACCTCTCTCACACTTTGGCTACAGCAAGAGTCAACAAACACTGAAGCCGCAGTAACCACACTTCTGTGATCGAGTGTCTCATCCACCTGTCCAGTATCTGAGGACTCACTGGAATTATTTGGCATAGGCCTCCTGGCTGTGTCTGATGGAAAAACTGGGGATAGCTGAATGTCAACCTCAGTGTCAGATTCAACCTCCTCACCCCATGGCTGCGCCTCTATTTGGCCACCATCATCATCAGAGTCTGCTGATACTCTAACATCAGGTGGTAAGATTCCTTCACTTCCACTGTCAGGATCACCTGTCATAATAAGCAAAAAACAGGAAAAAATTAATAGCTACACTACTATAGTCAAATGTATGCTAAGAGAATAACAGTGGCACCATGTCTACAGACAGTACAGCAATAGACACAACAGTCCTGACATCCACATCACACCTATGGATAAAAGTAATTTATTTCCTTGAACTGATCATCACCACTGACAGAGAAACTATTTAGTTTTCTATATGCAGTTGGTGCTATGCTTCCAATGGACAATGGTCCTGGTAGAAGTTAAGCAAAAGTTAAGAACAGCATAATCACAATTAATACTAACAGAAGCAGTTAAAATGTTTTGCCCTTTAAGTATCCATTAACTATAATTTTAACAAGAAATTGGATGACAAGTTTAACCTATGCCCATGTGTAATCAATCAGAATGTGTTCTTAACTGGAGCAATCTACAGATCCCCCCACAAACCAATTTATTGGTAAACAGAACTAATGTATTTTTGAAAATATTTTGTTATACAAGAGTATTTAACAACTGAGATACATAAGCCTACATGGAACCTCCTCCTTGGACATACCTGATGTCCCTGAAGCAGTAGCACCAATGTCAAGGACATGGTGTTCTTTACTTTTCTTGAAGCTGTCTGGATCCCTGACAGTGGACAGAAACTCTTCATTTGCTGTTAGTGGTGGCTTTGTAGCAGCCCCCCCCCCCCGGTACCCATTAAATCACTGGCCACTGCAGCTACTCTCTTCAGTGCAGATGAGATCATGTTTGTGGCCCTATGGTGCACATAATCATATGTCCTGCTGTGGCCACCTACTGCATTCACTTCAGCAACTATCTGTTGCCAAATTTGCATTCTGCCTGATGTATCTCCACATCCCATCTTAAGCAGAAAAGACTATGTCACCTAAAAGCTTCCACAATGGACTGATTCTCAGGATCACTGAAGGGGGTTATCAAGGACTGAGATGCCTGCATGACATAGTCCTAGGTGATCTTAAACACAACAGAAGAATAGTACACATAAGTGTCACATAACTAAAAAATTCCTGTTTCCAGTTAAAACGGAAAAGGTAACATTTCATTATTACCCATGGGAGAAACATATAGCAGTCAAGATATGTGAAATATGAACAATAACAGCTGTGATTGTATCATATTATATTAACACACAAAGCATGGCTGGATGCAAAACAAGGAGATTAGCAATAGTAACATATTCAAGTTTGTGTGAAAACAGAAATGCTGATTTGCCCCCCCCCCCAAAATGAACAGACAAATGACACATTTTGCTAAGAAACCATCAGTGAAATGCTAAAAGTGCTATCAAATAAACTGTCCCTGAAACATGTCTACAGATTTAACGCAGAAAATTCCATTACCTGTGAAATACCCTGACAAACATGCCCATGTTCTTGGGTCTATATCACTTAATCAAATTTGCAACTTGTCGAATCCCTATTTGTCATACCCTATTCATCAAATACACAAATCAGAGAATGGACTTTTCATCAAACGTTTTCTTAGGGCTAAACAATGATAGGCCAGCTTAGCAACCTAAAAAACTCATAAAGATTAAAAGCTAACTGGGTGGAGGGCTAGCCCCCCCCAATTAAATATACCAACTACGAGACCGCACTACAGTGGAAAAAAGGTCAAATTCCAGATGGTGGCCAACTGTTACTTTGCCCTAGGAAAAAGTTCAATGAAAAGTCCATTTGCTGACTTGTGTCTTTGATGAATAGGATTCGAGAAAAAGGTGTTTGACAATTAGTGTTTTCAACAAAGTGAAGTAGACACCATGTCATTAGTACAGTTCTAAGTAATGCATACAGATAAATTTAGCATTTGCTAATTAATAGATATATAATATTAAACAGATTTTTGTTAATGACATTTCAGCATATGCAGTATATAGCTGAAAAATACAAGCATACCTTCTCAAGGTCAATCGTCTTCTGGGGAGATATATCCCAAAATAATAGTCTCTTCTGTGTTCTCCACTTAAACAAGTGTCATCATGTTCAGGTTCCCTAGCTACATGGTTGCCTTTTTATAGCGTAGATTCACGGCTGTGAAGATGCAAATAAGGTGTAAACTCATTAGAATTTCTGAATCCCAAATACTTGGCTGTGTGTAGCAGATGTAAGCAGAGTGCAGGCCCTTCCTCATGCATTGTTGCTAATGGATTACAACTGTGAATGATTGCTGGTAGGGAGAAGAAGAACACAACAGCAATGCAGACTGCCCTACCTCCTGTGGGTGTGTCAGGTTAGACTTACATAGTGTAGAATAAATTTTATCAAGGTTGGAAATGTAAGTAAGCAGCTCACAATTCACAGATTCTGTTCATTAACATCCAAATGCCACTTCATTTGTTGACAGCAGTATATTATTGCCATTTAATATCCTCACATATTTTAAGGGCAATGGTATAGAATGCCTTACAGACTTCAATGTCTCAGATTACTGGTCAGAAAAGACCAGATTGAGCAACAGGACGTGTGTGTGCCAAAGAGGGATACAACACACTTATTGTGTTCTGAAGGTTAATTGGAGTGAGAGTTCATATCCAGACCTATGTCAAATATTTTCTGTGTACTAACAAACATTTTGTAGTGTTTTGTTTTCCATAGATTGCTTTTCTTCATTTCTACTACTTCCTCTTTTATTTATTTATTTATTTGCCACTGTTTGTGTGGTGCACAGTTTAGCTCAAGCAAGGGGAAACAGAGAAAATGAATCTGAGATTTGGCTGTTATTTGTGTGACATTTAGCAGTGCACAAACCAGGACTAATGGCTCACACAGGAAGCAGACAAAACACTTGCAGACAAGGCATCTTTAAAAGTGTAAAGGTCAAAAAGGATACATTGTTGAAATTTTTTCTTTCCATTGTTCAGTGCCACTAAGCAACATTGTACAGCAGTTAGCAAGGTTCCCCAACACCTGCAGCCATTGAAAATCTGCAGACAGGATGTAGGCAGTCAATAACTGAAAATGGATAGATTCAATTAATTGTGTTGAACACCACAAAAACATGTTAAGTGGCATTGCATGGTGGTTAACACAGAGAACTTAAGAATGAGTAGGAAATTATGGAACTGACAAGTAACTAGTCCTGTGGCAGCATATGTAAGCATAGAACTGGAATGCAGATGGTCCTGGGTCCTAGTACAGGTTGTGCAACCTATTTTTTGCTGTTGTACAGTTCATAACAATGAACTGAAAAATATACAAGTGCTATTTCAACATTCTTGTGGCAACAGGTATAAGTGTAGGGCTATCATACACATGGTCCTGCATTCTAATACAGGATATTCCAGATATTTTAGTGTTGTTCCATTTCCGATTATATTCACTTTCACTTATAATACTTTAGATAGTGGAGATGATGTGAGTTATATATATATATATATATATATATATATATATATATATAAAGGATAATACTCCTTTATTTTGTTTTCAGATAAATGACTGGGCATATACTGTCTACTATATTTCTTTAAGTATAATTCTTCTATCTGGACTTGGATGGCCTCCACAATTAAACAACACACATACACAGCAAGGTCTATACACAAGAACCTTGTCAGGTCACACACATACATGTTTAACACCTCAAACTGTCAGCTATTTTTATGAATGATTCCCTACTATGTCTGAGCAGCACTTTTTCTGTGGCAAAAGTAGAAGATCACTGCTGTGGAAGAAAATGCTTTGTCCCTTATGCCTAGGTTTGAATCCCACACATTAAGAATCAATTTTACCAATATATAAAGCCAAAAGAATGTGCCAGGTCATGACATTTGTGAAACCAATGCATGTCTGCAAACTTAACTCACCTAACAGTTACCTTTAAATTTTCAATATAAGGTCTAACTAAGGTCAAGTGTCAGGTTAAACATCCAGTTTAAAATATTTATTTCTCTCCACTTAACATCATGCACACATGGCTGGCATCATTGCTCAGGTTTGTGCACTACCATTAAATGTGAATAATAGGATTTTTTTAAAGACCTTTATTGAATTATCACTTGTGACATAGGCACATTTACATTTACATAAAAGTATTCAAACTGCATTGACAAGTTAAAATTAACAAACATTATGCTTCACATATATTGCTATATTGCATATAACCTAAGCAACATTACATAACTTATTCAGTTCCTGCCCATTTTTTCTTAACCAAGAAACATCTTTATTAAACCATCACTTATGACATAAGCAATCATGCATTTATATAAACGAAAACAAACTATACCGACACAATCCTAGTTGCAAGTATTTTACATCACAAACCATATTGATACACTCCCTATTGCAAACATTATACATCACTTATAATCTACCTAGTCACTTTCAGTCAAATATCACATAGCTCATTTAAATCATGCCTTCTTTTAAATCTCATTCCTTCCCTGTATGTATTGCTCCTACAATTCTAATTTTTCCTGTGTAGTTTGCTCCTACCATTTTCTAAAGATCTCAATTCCAATTGTTTTATCTCTGTTTCTATATTCACTACTACTAATATAGTTAGTTTAGATATTGATTTAAATTTTCTAACAATTCTTTTTTGACAGCCACCATAATTACAGACAGCAAGGCCTTATCATGTTTAGGCAATTCGGATTCTGTATCATAGCTCAGAAAAATCATCGCCCTCATCATACCAATCTGCTGACCCAGGATCTCTGACAGTGCATTTTGTAGGGAATCCTTAAAGTCTGCCAACTCACTGCAATCAAAGAAAGTATGTTCCCAGTTACATCTTTCTTCCCCATCACACCACCATCATTTACTATCTACCTGAGGAAAAGTTCTCTGGATTCTAGTTGGGGTATAAAAATATCTATGTAAACATTTCCAAGCAAAAATCTTAAATCTTCTTGATTTTGTTGCATATATCGGAGAACTACATATTTCCTTCTAATGTTTCTTTGTGGATTGCTTATTCAGTCTGTCTTCCCAATCCTTTCTAACCTCCTCTGATTTTAGTTATCATGCAATATGTTATATACTCTACTAATTATTTGTTTTTTAATGGCAACTTCTGCTCTAGTGTCTACCAAAAACTCTACCAGTGCTGCTCTTTCGTTTAGACCCCCCCCCAATATTTCTTTCTCTTTGCCTATACTCTGATTGGCAGGAAATCATTAATTGCCATTGTTCTAGTTTGGGTGTTAGACATGTCTGAAGTTAGAGGTGAAGGTGCCCAATTTAGGCCACATAGGTGAGGTATTTAGGAGTCCAGGATATTTATTGGACATCTGGTAAAGGGCCATAGCAAAAGGCTTTTGCAGGTGGACTATTCTGGCTCCCAGTACAAGTCTGAGGCTTGACGTACTTTGGCTCAGGCTGTAACTAGTGCTACCGACATCTCACACACTGGAGAACAGTGTAGGCATCATTTTAATGACATACTGAGGTACAAGAGGGATACTCTCAACCAGTGGTTGATTAAATTTCAAATGTCTGACCTCCCACAGCTGTGTAACTATGATAAGAGAGTATTTCTAATACATAGACAAGTAAATATAGACAAGCCTGGTATGCACGATGCTCTCATATCCTTTTCTGTTGTTTCCACAGCTAGTGCTGAAATAGAGTTTAATTGCCAGACTCATGCTGTTTAAATGTAGATACTCAGGGAAGCAAGTGGTGTGTATGCAACACAAGAGCAGTATTATTGCAGCTTTAAGACTTAAAGATAGATTTCTGTTTTTTATTTATACAGTTGTAGAAAATTGAGCATGCATATCCTAATTCTGTGTGGGTGGGAGCATGTGTGTGTGTGTGTGTGTGTGTGTGTGTGTGTGTGTGTGTGTGTGTGTGTGTGTGTGTGTGTGTGTGTGTGTGTCTATCTAGACAGAATGCCATAAGTGTGTATCCTATAGATACCAATCCAATCCCATGGATTGACAGTATTTTGACATTTGCACATGTCTATGCACCCATTTCATACAGGACTCCCAACATCTTCTCTCCTGATGTCATCCACTATAAGTTGTCCTGCAGCTTTGTAAAAGTCAGACTTGTATTGGGGCACTTGCTTAAAGTACTGAGTTCTGTAGTCTGTGTACTTAGATAGGCAAGGATTCTGTTCTCACCACATTGAAGTGTGCATGTGTGTTTGTGCACTTACTTGACATTAGAGAGACCCTTTTACACAAGCATGTGGGACATTGTTATTACCATATTTTCCTCAACAGACACTGCTGATAACATCACCTATAAAGTGATGACTTAGACACTCCAAGTCAGACTTGAGCTGTGCCAATTGTATTAAATACAGAGTTCTGTAGTTTGTGTACTTAGGTAGGAGTTCTGTTCTCACTACAAGAAACCATGGTGTGTGTTTGTGCACTTTTTTGACTTTATGCCATCACCTATAAAGTGTCATCTGAGACACTCCAAGCCAGACTTGAGCTGTGGCACTTGCTTTAAATACAGAGTTCTGTAGTGTGTGTACCTTAGGTAAGGTTTCTATACTCACTGCAGTCAACTGGTGTGTGTGAGTGTGTGTGTGTGTGTGTGTGTGTGTGTGTGTGTGTGTGTGTGTGTGTGTGTGTGTGTGTGTGTGTGCATTTGTGCAATTTGTTGACATTAAAGAGAGTCTTTTACACTAGCATGTGTGACAGTCCAGTTAGCATATCCTCCTCATCGGACACTGCGGATGTCATCACCTATGTATGATCTGTGGTCGTGCACTATTCCCACCAGGGTAGGGTCAAAGACTGGCCTGGGTGCCAGGCAGAAGTCACCTCATCCTATATGCTACAGATTATAGTGCCACGGATTTCAGTCTATCCACATATTTCATGGCATGCTTTGTAGGCTTTGTGTTTTCTTGGTGAGAAACCCCTGTGGTATCTCCAGCTGTTGCATGTGTTTGGTGAGCTACTTGCAAAAAGTGAATTATACTTTATTAGTGTTCTGATGAGGTTCGAGTACATTGCTGCTATATAATCCTCAGATATGAATACAATGGTGTGACTTATGATGTGTACAACATATGCTTTCAATACCAATATGGACACTTGGTGGTCAAAGTTCAGCTTGCTATCTGTGTTCCCATGTCTTGAATCACTGGGTTTTAGCATAGCAGGAGTGTTGTCAATGCTGTAATTAGGAGGGAATTCCACTTTGCAGAAGGACAAAATAAGGACACATTTTTGCATTTATTTGTAGACCATATGACTTTGTCACCAATAATTTGTCTGTGTTAGCACCTCCTGTAGAATGTTATCATCATTGGTGGACAGAATGATTGCACCTGATATGCAAGAATCAACAAATGTGGTAAGGCAAAGGCCATATACTTTAGCCGAGACTATCAAGAAATAGGTTCTAAACAGTAAAGGGCCAATTACTGATCTCTGAGATAGTCCAATGCTCTACTCTAGTCTAGTCTAGTCTAGTCTAATGACAGCTCTACTGGTACAGGTCGATTCCCCAACTTTCACAGTATGTGTTCTGTCGGTGAGCCAATTGGTTACCCATCTAGTGACTTAAGGGTTAATCCCCAGCTAGGAGTGTTTGTCAATGATACTTCTATAGGGGATTGTGTTCAAACCCTAGGCCAGATCATGATATACAGTTTACACTGTCTTACCTTCATCCATGCCTATCACAGAGAATCAATGGCTGTGACAACATCACAGATTGCCTATATCATGACACAGTTGAATTCACACTTCAACACACCCTCCACACAGACTATGTTCCTGTAGAAGGGTGTACATCAACATGCATCCATCTGTGTTGGGGGACAGCACCCAATGCATGCATGTATAGACATGTCCTGACTATCCTCATCTGTGAGGTAGACCAACATGTCATTATGGACCTTTTCTAAATGGAAAGTAGTAATTTCCTGGCTGTGGGCAGCAGACCTATACTACTGAGTATGTGCAGGACATCCACATCACATCTATAAAACCTCTATAGTTCATATCATTCAAACCAATAACTGAGTACAATGGACACTGTTTCAGTAGCGGTGCCTCCACAGACCCTGGAAATTACCGCCCCATTAGCTTGACAAGCCTTATCTGCAAAGCCATGGAGAGGATCATAATGGAACTCATAAAGATCCTGCCTCTTAAACTTGGTTGACTTTTGAGACAGTCACCAAGGCCATTGATGAGGAAAGGCAGTCCATACAGCCTACCTCCGACCTGCAAGGCCTTCACACAATACCCCACTCAGGTATCATCGAAAAACTCATCAGCTTGAATGTAAACCCATACATCACAAGATGGGTTGCAAACTGGCTAGCGACAGAACCCACAGGGTCAGAGTTGCTGGAGCCATGTCAGACTCAAAGCCTGTCACAAGTGGTGTCCCACAGGGCTCAGTCCTGGGTCCACTTTCGGCTTGTTGGCATCTACTTTTCTGAAGTACAAGCAAACACAGGAGGGTTATGGCTGACAAAGTTTGCAGATGACTAAAAAAACGCAGCCATAGTGAAAACACATCTGACACAGATATCCTCCAGAAGGGCCTCACAGAATAGCTACCATATAGGTGACAATCCACTGAGCACAGAAAGTTGACAGTAGTCTTTAGTTTGACTCATCGCCCCCTGTACTCATCACTCATTAGACCTATGATTGAGTACAATGCCCCGCTCGAATGTATCTGACCAGACACCTGATGGAAAGAACTCCAGCTTTATTCAGTCTCTGACATATAAGGCCATGTCAAACCCAGATTTGATGAATATGCTTCACCTCAAAAATCTAGATCCCTCAGAACCACAAGGGCGGGAGACTTAAACCTTGACACGGTTATAAAACAGATTCATCACCCAGAGACTCCCTATGCTGTGGAACAAAAGCTGGCCTTGTTCAAGAGGAATCTTGACCAATGGATGGAGGGATTACTTCAGTGTCACTGCTTGACAGAGGCACAGAAAATGATAGGCATAGTTTTTATTCAAACTAAAGGGATAAATGCCCTTGGGCAGATAGCCTAGTATGAACCTATGAAACCTATGAATCTATGTACCTCCCTTGACATATTCTAGTGATGGTAACTTTAGTGTACTACCTTTGCCACAGTGAGCTGTCACACATCTTATTGGCCATACCTAGGTATTCTTTTTGTTGCATAAACATTACTGTCTGATGGAACCCTATTAAGTTGCAACAAAAGATGGATGTGTGATACCTGTTCTGGTGGTGCACACAGTACATACATAGCTGTTTGGCAACATTGATGGCATGGGTAACATTCGTGGAAGTGTAGATTTGTGCTCTCTCTCTCTCTCTCTATATATATATATATATATATATATATATGTATATATATATATATATATATATATATATATATATATATATATATATATATATATATATATATATATATGTGTGTGTGTGTGTGTGTGCATGTATGTGTGTGTGTGTGTGTGTGTGTGTGTGTGTGTGTGTGTGTGTGTGTGTGTGTGTGTGTGTGTGTGTGTGTGTGTGTGTGTGTGTGTGTGTGTGTGTGTGTGTGTGTGTGTGTGTGTGTGTGTGTGTGCACCATGCACACTAGTCACCTAGCCTGTATTGTTTATAATGTCACATACAGGTATAACAGTGTCCATCCTAACTCCTCCAGCAGATGTTACAGTATCAAGATACTGCGAGTGATTGTCCTCATAGAGTGCTGACATGCCATAATAGTTGTACAAATGTGTCTGTGCAGAACCTTTTCTGATCACTCAAAATCACATATGTCAGAGACATGGGATTACTGTTGGCATTATTCTGATATTGTCATGGCTGTGTTTGTTTCTTTTACTGTTGTTCATGAGCCTTTACTCTTGATTGTTGGAGACCTCTGCTGAGATTATACACATATTCAGGCAAATTAGTTTGCACAGCTTCGTTATATGCACCCTACCCAATTGTATATAACATCTCTGATAGATGTCCTCTGCATTGTTCATGTAAGGTTGCTTATCTCACAAAGATATCTTCTCCATTATTATGTCACCTTGTGTGACAGTCACATAATACACATTTTCACTGTGCAGTCCGTACTGTACCATATTGATATGTGATTAATGTTCCTGCTACAACTGTCTTCCATTGACATGCCCTCATCTGCTGTACATTGGGTTGTCTCACCCTGTCCTCTTTCCTTGTGTTCATTCCTACAATTCATCCATGTGTCCCAATTCAATACACACACTTCCCCTAAGTGTTTATTTTACATGATAGTCCATGTATTATTACAGATCATTTACCCAACTTCTGTACAAAATGACTGCGTGGGATTTCATAATACTCTACACTGTATACACTGTCATGTACTGTGTCTGGACAATATACATAACTATATGTTAAGCCCTGGTAACCATTGTGGCATTGTGCGCAATCCCGCAAACCTACTGTGCTTTGAGGTAAGCAGGTTTGCTATCTGTGTTACTTTACATGGTTTCCTGGCCAGCAACTCTGTTGCCACCCAGAAAACTGTGGTTGTTTATGGTTAAACATGGTGCACGGCATGAATATTTAATTAGGCTGCTGCTCACCACACATCATCATGCACTCGCATAAATTCTGTGTAGGCTTTGGTTGAAGTCTACACAGAGTTTACTGAATCCCAAGTTTTTAGGCCTTATGTTTCTTTTACTTTTTATTCCAAAAACATTTTTCGAGAATAAATATGAGTATATGATATCAGGTAACGCGTTTTTCTATTTGCAGTATTATTGAATTCAGGCTTTTACATTAGAAAGTGTTTTGTTTCTTTTTTGTTCCAAGAGATTGGTAAAAAATTCACCACTGAAAAGAAATTTAGAAGTCTCTTTTAATCATCCTGTTTAGTATCTGTCATATGTTACTACAAAGATCTGTCACTCACATTTGTCCCTAATTCATTTGCTTATTGTAATGAAACTGTAATTTAGTATCTTGCCTTCAGATAATAAGAGACTGACTGGTAATATTTTTCAAATCTGTCTTTCCAAGAAAAAATACTCTCAATTTGAATTAATTTTTGGAGGAATCCTATTGGATAGATAGCTATGATTGGTATAAATCACTTCTAACATTGTTTGGTGAGCATAACCTGCCTACATGTGTAGTAACAAATATTCAATGAGGCTAAATACTTGTATGAACTTGTGGTTATCTGACTAAACATAGAATGTATCGTGGACATAATAGTTTAGAGAAGCCCTACTGCGTTCCTTGGAGAGGTGATCAACACTCAGAATGTCCTGTCATAATGACTAGACTGTGAAAAAGCTAGAGAGAGAGAAACTTTTGCACTTTCTTCCTCTTCTCTTAGTTTGTATGACATTGGGGATGGCCCCTTCTTCTTGATGCAGGGGAGCTTGTGAGTGTCAGTATTTTGACTAGCAATCTCTAAAGATTTTAGGTGTTGTGGGGTTGAATAATTGTGTGGTGATTAAACAAAACATAGTTATTTATAATGGACTCATAATTTGGATGGGGTCTCAGGAATACTCTTCCTAGAAATTACTGCTGTAGTAACTAAAGGAATGACAAAGTGTATAAATAAATGCACTCAAAGAAAAAGAACTTGGAGAAATTCCAACCAACACTGAAGTATCAGTATGTATGTATGACAAGAATTAAGAGGAGCTTTCCATAGTACATATGTTTATTTGTGATTGAAAGCTGTCAGTATAACATATTTGAGATCTTAAAAGTGGATCACAAAAGACTATCTTGCCTCTTCACAGTAAAAGATTGTATCCTGTGTGAACCATGAGTTATTATGGGAACAGCAGTCCTAAAAATGAAGTTTACATTTCTCATCCTGTTATGGTGAAAATGAGGGCAATGGTCCTTGGTTCTCATTCATTTGGTAAAAAATACATTTGTTAGAAATACATATGACTGACCATAAAAGAATGAACACACAAATGAGTTACTACACATTAGAGAGAATCACATTTGGTTGAATTCATACTTTATAGAGTGTAGGAGTATGCTGGAAAGAGATGCTTGACTGAAAAGGTGGCAGTACTGAAAATGTGCAGGCCTGCATTTTAGCAAACAGTGTGTATAAATGAGTGTTTAAGGCTAGTGTTAGGTAAGGAGATATATTTAATGTTGTGCTTGAATGGTACTGCTAGGGAAAGAAGTTTTAGTAATATAATATGAAGAGTGGGTCTATATTATATCTTCAAAGAATCAGTTCAGTGAACGGCATTTTACATTGAAATGCTGTTCAGCGAACTGTTCATAGTGAAATTCCAGTACAGTGAAAATTGGAAAATTTGCCCTTTCCTCACTGTAGTGTGATCTCAGAACTGGCATATATAATTAACAGGGTGTGTGAGGGTGCAACCCCCAACAAGAGCGAGTTTGCTGAATGGAATTTCGATGTAAAATGCCGTTCGCTGAACTGACTCTTTGAGGATATAATATAAACCAATGAAGAGTCAGGGTCAGGGTTAGCACACATGAGTAAGGTGGTGTAGAAAGGCAATTTTTTGATTTTATGTTGTATTATTCAGACTTACAGACTAATGTCTGACACTATAGTTTCTTGCTTCTTATTATTCTGAAAATGCATGTTGATGCGGAACCTCTTGTTCAATTAACTTTTAAGTAAATTAGAGCAATATTTAAAAAATCCTTTTCTTGGGTTTTGCCAGAATACTTAAACAAAGAAGAAGAGAGTTATGCTGCTTTCTGTTAATTGTCATTTCTTAGAGATGTATTTAAAAACTCTTCTTGATTTTGGTCAGACAGTACTGGCTGGCAAAGAACAGTGGCAGAAGATAAAAAAGCTTTTAAAAATTGTAAGAACTTCACTCTACTACACTTACCAAAGCAAATGTGACAGAATGAAGTACCTAGCAAATTTTAACCTTCTTCCAGAAATGCAATTCATTTTTGCCTGCTGTACCAAACAACTGTTCCTGATTTTGTACAACATCCCTTTTTAACTCATGTCTTTCCCCGTTTCTTGAAAATGTTTGATTTTCTGTTAAGTTACTGAGGATTACAATCGGTTAATAATGCCAGACATTACAATTTCATGTTTTTCTATTGTTCAGATAATGTATGTGGATACAAAACGTGCTGTTCTATAAACTTTTAAAATGAATTAGAGGAAGTGTTAAAAACTGCTCTTCATTTTGACCCTTTCTCCCCTTTACTTTTCGAATTTGTCCAGAATTCTTAAGCAAAGAAGTTGAGAAGTATGCTGCTGTCTGCTTGACAGTGCTCTCTAAGTGCTTTACTGGATTTTTTTTTAACTGGCAGTATGCAAAGCAGACAAACCTCCATGCACTGCAGCTAATTATGACCGAGTCTGTAGCAACAGTCATTATTATATGTCCTAGCTGTACCTGTCCAGTTTCACCTCATGAGCTTCCCTGTCAAGGTGAATTTCTTGGTGGCCGTGTCTCATGACATAATAAACTGGCTATGATCAGACACTCAATAATAATTCTCTATGTTGCTTTATTAAACAAAATTAAAAAGTCCATTCTATAGCAACCTACTGTAAATGGTAAAGCAGGAAAAATATCTTTCATACATTCACATCTAGAAAGAAGACATTTTCAAATGTAACACTGGATATAGAAATAAAACATTTTTATTTCTGTTACAGTACAGAGCTATATGGTGACTGTGCTACAAGTCAATCGATGTTATTCCTTAACATCCGCACATTCCATACTGTGGTAATTAAACCAAGTGTAGGTGTCACTGTCTGACAGAAACATTGCTTACAGAAGTTTCTGGATGACAGGTTTGCAAAACACAACTCTGTTAATGATCTGACTAAACAAAGCACTAAGATATGATAGCAGGTGGTTCCAAGTGGTTTCCAGGTGTAAAAATTGAAAGGTGGGTAAAGATTTGTTTCCTGTTGAAAAAAAAAAGACATAATGAACTACTATGGGCAAGAATTAGCAATAACACTCACAATCACAAATGTGTTAAATACAGAAGGAAAGGACAGAGACCATAAAAGTCTATCAGAAAGTGTATGTGAATGGGTTTTTTTGCAAGAGACGCTGCTACCAAATAATGAGAATGGTGGTTCAAAGATATTTGAGTCAGTGTTGTCTTTCACAGAGGCCTTAAAAGCCACATCATTATATATCAATAGACAAAGACAGGTAATTTTGATTTTAACCGGTGTGTATCTGCAGTGTCAAAAATCATATTCTGTACCATGGCTATTTTTAAAGTCCATTTCTAGTCACTTCAGTGTGATTCTTGTTGAAGGTAAGTGGTGAGTTGTATGTAGATGATTTTTTTCTGGCACATTGCCAATAGTGAGTAGAATGGAAATAGTACAAAACTGAGACATGTTTTGGTCTTTAGGTTGTTTGTGTGGGGTGCTATTTTCCTGATGTTTGGTATTATATTTTTTGTCAGGCAAAGGTTAACGATGCGATGAAGAGGCTGGGTTACAAATTCCCTGCAGTGGTAGATAATCCGGGAAAGATGTGGCCTGAACCTTTGTGAGAGTCTACGGGCATGGCTTCAAGTACATTACCGATTTGTTTATCTGAGATTTTTTGAAGTAGAAAGGGTGGAGGAAAGAAAGGGGCTCTTGGGAAGTGGAGAGTGGAGATACTGCTAATAGATTGCAGGGGGGGGGTTCTGTGGTAAAACTTTGTGACAAAGTCAGAGCAGGTGAGTGGTCATTGATTACTCTGGATTAGATTTAGAGATGATTTGTTGTTAGAAGATTTGTGTCTAGTGAGCAAACCAACTTCATGCCAGAAGTAGTTGGGTTCATTTAAGAGAGAAAGTCACTCAGTTTTGAGATACTTTGCTTTGTCCCTCCATGTGGATTGTTTAGCCAAGTACCAGAGCTTGGTAAATTTAGCATGCATTTGTTTTCCAGATTTTCTTTTTATCTTCTGTGAGCTGAATTTGTGTCTCGAACTTGTTAACCTGCTTTCTCTTTGATAATTATTCTATGATTCTGATTGCTTTTGATGATTACTTCATTGATTGCCTGCTGCACTGATTCTACTAACTTGTGAGAATTTGCTGCAGTCTTACAGTAAGATTCCATACCATTCACAAAAAGAGACAGGAACTAGAAAATGAACATTTTCTCATCAGAGATGACATCCATGAGACTGAAAAACAATTTTTATGGTCATTATTTGCTTTTTGTTTTCATTGTTCTAAAAGGATATTTTCTACTAAAGTTACCAGTTCAAGACATACTGTCAGTGGGCTTTAAGCAGCCATTTCAGTCAGGACTAACCATACGTTACAATCATCGCTACTTGGAGATTTGTGCACCCCAGTATACATAACATGACTGACTATCTGTTGTATACTGTCTTGTTATTTTGCCTGTATAATGGCTATTACTATTATAACTTTGCTTCCTGGTTACAGAATGTTATAATATCGAACCCAAAAAAACGGAAACTGAAAATAGCGAAGCTGCAGAACATTGAATTCTTTCCTTTTCGCTATTTTCTCCACTGTAGTGCGAAGGTTACAGACCGGGTTAAGGTAAGTGTGTGAATGGACCAGGTTAAGGTGAGTGTGGGAATGGGATAGTTCAGGACCTTAGGGTTAGGGAGCGGGTAAGGTGAGTGTGTGATAGTTAGGGGCCTTAGGTTAGGGAGCGGGTAAGGTGAGTGTGTAATAGTTAGGGACCTTAGGGTTAGGGAGGGGGTAAGGTGAGTGTGCTATAGTTACAGACCTTAGGGTTAGGGTTTGGCTTAAGATAAGTGGATAGATAGTAGTGTATGTACAGTTTAGTGTAGGGTTAGAAGTAGGATTTTAAGTGTATATGTGTGGATTCCTTTTTTGGTGCACTTGTGTTGTGTGTGTGTGTGTTTCTTGGAACAGCAATTTTTTTCCCTGGGAAAAAATTTGCTGTTCTGAGCTTTCGATTATATCACATTTCGACATTCTAAGTTCAAACTTATGGTGTCCGATATTTTGGGATTTTGATTATGTGATATACACCCTATTTTTGAATGTATGTTCCTATTTGCAGGCTTGATTTACCTGTTTGCACAATTTATGTTGAATTCCTCCTCATCACATGTGATTTTTGAAGCTGTACAGTACACAGAAAACAACACTATATGATCAACATACAATTGGCACCAATAATGTAAAGAAAGCAGAGCCACGTTTTATATCTCCACTTTTCAGAAACAAAAATATTTTGTCAGGTAGATTTCTGCAATTTCATTCAAGTCTACAAATTCACTCTGTGTCTTGGATAATATGATTATATTATGCTAATATTTTCATGTTATCTTTGTCACTCTCACCTTTTTAAACATGTGCTTCTGAGTAATATCCCATATTCTTAAAAGGGAATTATGTGCTATTTGGTATTCACATTTTATGTTAATTAGGTATTCAGATTTTTAGCTGGATATACCTACATTTAAAGAAACATCGCATCTACTTTCAATGTCTACAGACTGAGAGGTAGTGGTCACATTAGATTAGTTTTAATCTTTATTATTAGTGCTATATCTTTATTGCTTTATTTCCGTGCACTTGTTTCTTAGTGAAGTTCCTGGTATGTTCTTTGTATCAGTAATGCAGTGCACTATATAAGAGGGATAATACTCGCCTGTATTCTTGGATGGTTTGAATACCTACCTGTGTAGATATAATACTGTGGCATAAGCTCCTAAAACCTCTCATGCAGTCTTCACAGATCCTAGCCACTACTCACTGCATGTACTTCAGAACTGTGTCCAGCATCACTTCTGCACTGGGCAGCGCTCGGCCCATTCACTGAAACCTTTATAGTGAAGTATTACACCACAAACAGGCAGCTTCCCAGACAAGATTTATGCTGCTACTGCTAGTCAAGGAATCTCCCCATCTATAGAAATCCCTTTAGCACTGTCAGAAAACATGTCTGCTATTTAATCTTTGATAAATACATTCATTCAGATTACATCTGTCCTTATCTTCTCCAGTCAATTTATCATAAAGTAAGTAGGTAGAGAAAGAAATACTAAATGACTCCATGAACACATGCAGCTCACAAAGACATAGCTATAGAAGAGAACATGTGATTTCTGTCGATGGATGAATGACTTATCTAGCAGGCAGTGAAACAGCAGATTAGGTGGACTATGGTTCTCTTGTTATAAAACCTTATTCTGTTTTAAGTCATATCCATAACGCCGTAGTACTTCTGTAAAATGTTATGACTTCATCATGCTCACCCTTTAAATTCTTTCCTCAGGCAGTGACAGATGACAATTTCCAGTGCCCAGTGCAGATCTATGTGATAATATAACACTTTCCAGGATAAGCTGACAGAGAAAGAGCCAACTTTTTTCTGCCACATGATGTCATCTTCATTTTCTTAGCTTACGAAGAGTGAAGTATAAGGCCTGTCAGTAGAGCGGTATGAGATAGTCTAAGTAACTATTTCTGCTCTTTAGTTAGCTGCTGGGCACATCCAAAATATCTTTTAGTATGTTATTCATTCCCTCTGCAGTTTAAATAATAAGGTATTTTGTATAAACTGTGTTAGTGTTTCAGTTTATGTTTATGCTCACGTGTGTGTGTGTGTGTGTGTGTGTGTGTGTGTGTGTGTGTGTGTGTGTGTGTGTGTGTGTGTGTGTGTGTGTGTGTGTGTGTGTGTTTTTGTGTGTGTGTGTGTGTTTCTGGCAATTTTTTATCCTTATTGATACATTTGTCATACATTCATTTAAAACTCTTCTTATTCTGTGCCAGTTATAAAACAACTTGCCTCACAATATGTAGGTTTTATGATAAAGTGATATTGATAAATCAACATGGCTGACACTAAGATGACAACCTGCCAGCAGCTGCATAGCTGACACTACAACTATGGTGTTTAGGAAAGCTGGGCAGTTGAAAGTTGGCTTGAGCTGGACTTGAACTTTATTCCTGGCTTGGTTTAGCTTGCAGCCTGAGCACTATGGGGATCAAAGAACAAATCTCAGCAGATGTGGTAATTGTTGTGCCAGAACTATACAGCTTCTATGTAATTCAAGAAGGAGAATACAATTGTCATTTTGGCTCACAGACTCTAGCCATCTGCTTAATGTAGCTCTGGTATGGCTCTTAGAGAAATGATCTTAACATGTCAGCCTAGTGTGTTTAGTGTTCTGCAGTGACATCAGCCACTGCTACCTGTTATGTCTTACTTATCAAGCATAAAAGACGTTGACACAGTAATGTTTAATAATTTAGGGAAATATAAAAACCTTCGAGCTGTTGAAATGTAACATTGCATGCATGAATTACATTGTAATGTTCTGAAATGGAATTTACTGCATACTGTTATTTACAGGCTGTCCATTGTTGGACATTGACTCTAAATCTACCATAGGGTATCTCATCTTCAAGTAATAGATCAGAGAAAGCTCTCATGCAGGTATATATTTAGTTTATTGTTAAATCAACATTAACATAGATACAATTATAGCAGTTGTGCAAAGTATGAATAAAACAGCATCAGAATTAGGAAATGTGATCACTTGGTTGGCTTTACAAGAGACATATGATGTGTATAGCATGTATTTTATCTACATTTTTTGCCTGCAGATTGCAAAGTAACAAGCAAAATATCTCTTCTGTGTGCGGACTAAAATGATTAACTTGAACTATTTCATCCTTTCATGTATAATTTCAGAATTTTTAAATTAAATGCTAGTACCATTGCTAAATCAAACTGGGTGGTAGCACTTAGTGCTGCTCCCTCAAGGATTGTGGTTCTTAGACTCAATTTTAGCTGAAAAACATGTGAAAAGCTGTGTGAAATGTACAACACACCATTCCCATGCATTTTCATTGCATGATCCAGTATCCTCAAACATTACATCATTAAGTGAACTGGTGATCCCATAAACTGCTCATTGGCATGCATGAGTACACACACACACACACACACACACACACACACACACACACACACACACACACACACATGCATAACAAGCTATTTCTTGTGGTACAGGGTTTGATTCCCTCAGCTTTCATTTCACTTCCCTACTGCCTGACCTTTAGTAAATCACTTAACTAAACAATGCCATGGGAATTTGAGTTAGGGTCCTTACTGGTCTCCTGGAGTACATGCCTAGTAACTGTCTATGAGATTACTTTATTTCATCCTGCTCAGATTACTTCACACTAAATGCATAGGTGTGCACCACTAAAAAACAGCAAACACACATTTTCTCCTCTGCCCTTGCGGGTAGTGTAGCATAAATATACGACCCTTTAAACATTCTCTTCTTCTTCTGGATGGCATCCATGGTTCATTTCAAATCATCATTCTCTCAGTAGAATTCCTCACCCAGAAGTCTGTAGTGTTAAAATGACAGTAAAATTGTACTTCCATGGGTAGTCTTTGGAAGTGGTTATTATTTCAGACTGTTCATTTGCATCTGAAGGTTCTTCTGTCTGCTTAAAATAAAAAGTTAACAGAAAAAAAAAAACATTTCATAGCAAATATATGAATCATTCTTCATTTAAAAACATAGGAATCTAAGGTGTTAACATCCTTCAAAAATAATCTTGATGCAGACACAAGAAATAAAAAAAATATAACAATGTATTACAGTAGCCGTGAGTCTTGAAGGCCAGTATGTTGTAAGTTTAACTGGCAAATCTTTAAGCCTATACTGTAAGAATCTGCCAAACCAAAGTATACCACTTTCCAACTGTACACATTCTGATTCCTTTTACAGACACACTATTACAGATGTAGAAAACCTTCCTGTTAGATGGAGATTCTCTTTCTTTCTTAGCTGAAAGAATAACTGACAAAAAAAAAAAAAAAACATGAAAAAAAGAAATAAAAAATACATTTCCATGGATGTTTATGGATACATTCCCTGAACTTAAACCCAGTTTAAAAATTTGTATTCCTGCAATGAGGTTGGGAATAGGTCTCTAAAATTTTCACTCAAGGTTTTAATAGTCTCTTCATAAGGGCACGTGGCTACATGGTCAGAAAAGATAAGATCCCATTTACCAGTGTCTTTTTTAGAAAAAAAATGTTTTGTTGCTTTTATTATTTATGAGTTTTACAAACAGAAATACATTTATTTGCTATATATATTATATAACTCCCTTAAAATGACAATACCTCAAGATAGAAAACTATCAAGATAACTCATTGAAAGTGCTGTGTTCAGTTAGTGAGGCAAAAGACAGACAAAATACAGAAAATGCTGCCCTCAGAGGTTTTCTAAACAAATGAAGTCACTGCTTTGGTGATACCATAACACTCCATGGTTTTCAGAGCACTCTCAGGTTAGGAGAACATAATCTAATTAGTAGCATTGCAGCTCAGCCTCCCAAATTAAATTCATATTAATTAATATTAATTAATGCATGCCCAGTCGGACTAACCTGGTTAACAAATGTCAAATAAATAAATAAAATAATTTTAAACTGTCAAATTCTGTACACAATTGAGTCAATGAATACATTTTCATTTGTTTTCCCTTTCTGTCTATATCATGCCCCAAATTGGTTTACAATCCAGTCATACCTTTTCAGTACTTGACTTATCTAGTAAACAGCAGAGGGTAGGAATGGTGGCCTCTTTTTCTAGTAATACATAAAAGTGTAAGTATCATCTCTGAACGGCATGTCATTGTATCGCAAGGCACACATACCTATGTGTCTGCCATTGTACATACATTTATAACTAACTTGCTATCAGCAGTTCATTCCCAGTATGTTGTAGAAATGAGAGAAGAAATTGAAGTGTATGGTACAGTATAAACCCATATGAGGAGGTGGAGAATGTCCAATCACTCCACACAGTGGGTACTCCAGTGCTGATAATTAACCAACAGGAATGAACAGTATTGCAGCAATGCTAATCACAAAACTGTGTCATGTCATGCATATGTAGAATCACTGTTAGAAAATGATTTGTATACCAATATTCAGTGCCTTAATTTGCTGTAGGCATTTGAAATAAATATTTAACTGAACAGTATAGAACCACAATTCTAACCACTGCAAAGTGGATAAAAATCTGAGCTGAAAAAAATTACATATACTGTCTTCTGAATAGAAATAAAGCTATCCAAAGTGCTATATTTCCTTGAAAGCTGGCAACATTCTAATTGATTGATTAACTGACATTGATTGATTTTTGCATTCATTGACTTACTTATTCATTCATTTTTTTTTAATTCTGCTAATGATGAATGTTTCTGTAAAAAGGCTTTTATAATGAGAGGCCATGTTGTACAATGTACCTTTTGGTAATGCTGGAAGGTTAGATGGTTGTGGGTTTTGTTCCAACACAAAATATCGTAACTTTGAGAAATTATATGCTGGTGTGTTAGGAGATGAGTTGTTACACTGATGCTGGCCGATAATTTGATTATGTAAGACACTGTTGTCCCAACCGTTATTTGTCAGTATAATGCATAACAAAAATGCCACTGGAGCTTTATAGTTAAAAAGAATCATGGCAACATTCTGCCACTGATAGATAATACTAGACTGGCTCATGCTAATAAGAGTTCTTTATAGCAGTTGTTGTTTGTCTTTCGGCTTTTCCGGGTAAGGGATCACCACAGCGGAACTCTGGTCTGCTAATGATTGGCAGTAGATTTTTACGAAATGCCGAGGTGCCAGCTCGACACCCAACCTTCAACGAAGGCATGCCCATTTACACACGCATGTCTTTCGAATGCTACCCAATCGCAGGGAGGACAAGCAGACTCAACACAGAAGGCACTCCCAAGCCCAGCCGAGAATCGAACGTGAGAACCTCTTGCTGTGAGATAACAATGCTACCGCCGTACCACCACTGCATGTCTTTATAGCAGTGCACTTACTAAAAAGTCAAGTCAAAAATTAAACACAACTAGAATAAAAACGCTACTTGATAGTCTGTATGCTTATTTTTATTGTGATATGTTACAGACCATTAAAATATTCCTTAAGCATTAATTTCCTTGACGGCAGGATTCATTCTTGTTGACATTTTGGGAAACTGAACTAACATGACAGACATATATTCTATTTTATTAAATGGATAAATCATAAGCGCATGGTGACATATGTCATCTGGTGAGATATTATTGAAATGTCCACAACTGACATGGATTTATTAAACAGTAAATATATCTATATGAAAAATGTAGTGTTTTATCAAAGGTCAGACATTAATTATGTTGTCAAACCAGAAGTCCTGTAATGAGCTGTTAGAGACAGAGGATGAAGTCAGAGATGTCAAAGATTATACTGTTGATGAATACAGAAGTAAATTACAAGGAAGCATATGAAGATATCATAATATATGTTTGATTCATTACAAGCAGAAGATCTTCACCAAAACCTTGAAAGGCTGTCAACACTCTTAAAACATTTTTATTATTTATCCTCAGCACATGTGGGTCTAATTGCCCTGTGAGCTAACACTTTAAAATAAATCTTTTTGAAAGTCTTTGCCACTAGCAGAATTTTATCCATGTACTGCTGACAGATTCTAATGGAAATGACTTATCATCATGTAATAGAAATGCCAGTTCTAAATCAAAGTAGTAAAGAAAAATATAAGTAGCTAAATGATTTTTCTATGGCTATAAGTAGGGCATGCTATCAAACTGCATTAGGCAAACCAACATTTAAATATTTTGATACATCTTTTGATAAATAAATGAAAGGGAAATAATGATTTTATCGAGAGAAAATGTTCACATAAATAAACTATGGGTAATATACCCCCCCCCCAACACACACACACACACACACACACACACACACACACACACACACACACACACACACACACACATTGCTGTCTATTTAGATAGAAATTCAACTTTTTAAATCCCACAATAGGCAGAAATATGTAAAATCATAACTCATTTAATAAAGCATTTGCCTTTCCACAAAGGTATTTACAACCCTTGTAGTATACAAGGCTCACAGTTATTAGAGTTACTTTTCCACTGTTACTTAACACAAGCTCAGTCTCTCACAGCCCTTCCAGCTACTAGGCTGTTCATTGTAGGTTATAGCTGCAGGCTTCAGTTAGACCTCCAATCCAGATCATTGAAACTCTTTGCTTGACCTTGCCTTTGACACTTCCAGAATAATCAGTATAATCCTGCTCATAACCTTTCCTTCTTTAGTAAGGATCAATTCATTGCAGCATTAAAATCGTTCAGCTGGCAGCCTCTTCACTTGATGAAGCTGTAGCTCTGTTCAACTCAATTTTCCATAAAATGCTAAATGAACTAGCCCCAGTAAGAGCCAACATAATTAAATTCAACCCAGCACCTTTGGCTTTCAAAAAGTACTAAACTGCTTTTGAAAGACAGAGACATTGCCTTGACAAAAAAAAAAAAACAGAAGCAAGTTAAAACCATTGCTGTCTATCAGTACTAGAAACATTTTAGAAACTCCACTAAGAATCAAATCAAAACTGATAAAAAAAACTACTATATTAATCTACAGGCAGCAAACTATAACAACCCCAAAGCTTTTTGGACTACAGACAATCAGCTTTTAAAAACCCAGTACACCAGCACAACCTATACCTACTTCACATAATCATATGGCTAGGATAGCCAGTATATATATATATATATATATATATATATATATATATATATATATATATATACATATACAGTAACATCTCTTATTAAGCTCTCAAAACAAGCAGACACAGGCTTGTCTCCTTCCTTGTTAACCCCCAAATGCCTTGTACTCAAACCAGTCTCAATTTCTACAATCAGAAAAGTATTACTAACCTTAAAATGTACCACCTTTGACCCTGATAACATACCATCTGAGTACTTTAAAAATACTGCTGATTCCCTAGTTTTTCCTATCTCTGTCTTAATCAACCACTTCATCACTGAAAGCTATGTCTCCACCTTATGGAAAAGGTGCTACATTCTTTCACTTCCTAAAGATGGAAACTCAAATGAGCTCTCAAACATCAGACATAAGCTGTCTTCAGTCTTAAAAAGTTTGCAGAAGTGTATCCAGGCTCAACTCCTCAGTGTTCTCACTGAAGACTGCCTCCTTTCCCCTACACTGCATGGTTTCCATCCTTTTCATATTACATGTACAGCTCTTCTTAGTTTTATAACCTCTGTTATCAAAGCTCAGGGAACATAGTTTCGGCACTTTTCCTAGATTTATAAAAATAAAATTTCCACCAGAAATTAATTAAAAAACTAACTTGCCTGAGAATACAAGAAATTACTTCACTCTCCAGCTACATCTCAAATAGGCAGCAGGCAGTAAAACGGCAAAATGATACTTTTCTTCCTATTACAGTGGGTGTCCCTGAAGGGTCCATTTTAGGTCCCCTGTTGTTCAGTATATTCATTAATGATCTTCAGCAAGCTTTAAAACAAGCCACTGTCATACAGTATGCAGACAATTCAACAAGCATCTGTTCTGCTAAAAGTACAAATAAATTAATACAACTCTCCCCAAAGTCTTTCTCTACCATAGAGGCCTGGGCTCCCTGATACAAAGTTGTAACTTTACCCTAAACAAGAAAAGATCCTACCTAACTGAATGCATTACAACAGACTCCAAATAATTTTAATATCAATTTGTCCTAACAACAGAAACATACAACTAATAATCCAAACTAAGCTTTTATGAATGATTACCAATTAAAAGTTTCAAATTTGATCACATAGCACAAACAGTAAAATATACCCACCAACAACTCTCAGACAATGCCAGAAAAAGTATTGCTCAATCCCTTTTCAGCCCTATGCTACTTTATACTGCTCCCATCTTGATTACCCCACAATCCACTCAACTAACTCTTGTAACAGCGCTATAATAAGGTGGCAAAATGTGTCCCCAATCATCATTAGAGGACACAGCATTGTCTGGCCTTAAAAGAGCTACAGTGGTTAGAGTTAAGGCATTCCCTTACATGTTTCCCAACAGTCACTTCCCATAGCCTCATCTATTATCCAGACAAATGCCCTACTTGGAGAAATAGTCTCCTTAGTGATAACCCAAGTAAACAGCTAAGATCCACTGATGACATTTTATTGATTACAAAAGCTAACATCTCAGCTGGTGACTCAGTGTACTCCTCTTTCTTGGACACAATTGGGAATTCCCTTCGTTCCTCTCACTCTAAAAGTACAGTAAACACTGACTCGTTTAAGACACAGGCAAGAGAATACCTAAAAGACGCCTGGCTCTATTAATTTCCAACTCCTGGATAATAAATGTCTTGCTCCTTATTTTCTCTTCTTCTTTCCAAGTGCTGTTCCCTTCGTTTTTGATTCCAAATTTCCTCCTTCTCCTCTGCCTCTCTGTCTTCTTCCTTTGACACATCCTCAAATATTCTGTCTATCTTATTGTAGTAATTTGTAGCTTACTTAATGCTTACAAAGAGTTTTGAACAAGTGCTGAGCTAAAAGAAACAGACTAGCCAGCCTCAGTAAGAAGCTGAGATCCCTCATAAAATCCTCCAAAGCTAGTTATGAAAACAAAATCGCCACTGATTCTAAAGACAACCAGAAAGCATTCCATAGCTATCTCAAGCATCTCAATGGCAACACTCAGATCTGCTCGGAGTTACAGCTCAATTACACTAAATATACAGAACCAACTGATATTGCAAACATCCTGGCAGATAGGTTCAGTGCTAACTTTAAACCCCCTCACCCCCTAAAGGGCCTATCTCTATACCGGAAGAATGCAAAGTTCCTGTAATCACAGCTGCACAGGTAAAAACCACACTCTCCAAAGCTAAGAACACAGCATCCATGAGACCTGACAACATCCCAGGTTGTGTTCTACATAAACTACAGAATGAATTGGCACCCCACCTAAGCACCATGTTCAATCATAGCTTCACCTCAGGCTTTGTGCCCATTGAATGATGCACAGTGATGGTTATCCCATTCCACAAAGGGGGAGCCACCACGGACACTGGGAACTACCACCCCATTAGCCTAATGAGCCTGATCTGCAAGGCCATAGAATGTATCATCATGGAACTTACAAATGAAGACATTGGTAATCTCCAAACTCTGGACCCCACCCATTTCGGGTTTGTAAAAGGCAGATCATGTCTCCTAAACCTGAAAGACTTCTTTGAAGCAGTCACCAAAGCTGTAGATGAGGGTAAGCTGGTACACACAGCCTATCTAGATCTCGCCAAGGCTTTCGACAACGTCCCCCACTCTGGAATTATAGACAAACTCACTAAACTAGGTATAATTCCCTATTTCACAAGATGGGTTGCCAACTGGCTCACTGACAGAACCCACACTGTGAAAGTAGCAATCTCCACATCTGACTTCAGACCAGTGACAAGTGGAGTACCACAGGGTTCAGTCCTGGGTCCTCTCCTGTTTGGTATCTAGTTTTCTGAAGTATAGGCTAACACAAAAGTTCTTTGGCTAACGAAGTTCGCAGATGACTGCAAACTAAGAGCCATAACTGAAACTCCTAATGATGTGGACATCCTACAAAAGGGCCTCAGTGAGACAGATTCCTGGTGTCAAAGCCATGGCCTCATGCTCAATGCCAAAAAGTGCATTGTCATCCCCCTTGGTAAAAACTCACTACCCATAAGCTTCCACATAGGTGGTAGTCTACTTAACACTGAAAGTGTGATAAGAGACCTTGGGACACAGGTGGACAGTAGTCTCTCCTTTGATAATCACATCGCCACAGTAGTCAGGCAATCCTTTTACATGGCACACCTCATCACAAAAGGTTTTTCATCCAGGAAAAGAGGTCATTGTTCCCCTCTACTTGTCACTCATTAGACCCATTATAGAGTACAATGCCCCTTTTGGTATGTAGCTCACAAGACATCTACAACAACTGGAAATGCTGCAGAAATATCTCACAAAGAGGATTACCAGCCTCAAACAGATGCCCTAAGCAGACAGCCTCAAAAAACTCCAGCTTTACTCAGTCGCATATCACCTACTCAGAGGCGATCTCTGCCTAACATACAAAGCTATGTCAAACCCAGAGCTGTTGGACATGCTCCACTTAAAGAAATCCCAATCCCTCTGAGCTACATGCTCTAGGGACCTAAACCTTGTCACCACAATAAACAGAACATGCTGGAGGGATAGATTCCTATCCCAGAGACTTCTCATACTCTGGAACAAACTACCTATCTATGTCAAACAAAGCTCCTCATTAACACTCTTCAAGAAAAATCTTGATGATTGGATGGGAAATAGGAAATTCACCCTGCGGATCACCTCTGTGGCTCTGCTTGACAGGGGCACAGGAAAATAATTTTCTTCTGTGGCAAAAGCCAGGGTAACTTTTTGGCTAGGCGTGTACAGGCCCTAGGGCTGATATTCTAGTACCTACCTATGAATCTATGAACCTAATATCAATCCTCTATTTTCCTCATTTTTTTCTCCTTCTAGCAAGATAGTTTACAAATGTGTTTCATAGCTCTTTATATGATGATGCTATTAATTAATGATATTCTGTTTAAATGTTGTATTTTTGCTGGTTACTTGTATACCTCTGATGATTACTTGAATGCCTCTGTTCTTTATTTAAAGTTTTTTGGGGTGCTTTTCCCCAGAACAAAGTTTCATAGCTCATTACATGATACTGCTGTTAATTAATGATGTTTAAATTTTATATATTTGTTGATTACTTATAGACCTCTTTTAACTTTGCCCTTTATGCAATGTTGGATTTTTTTTCTGGAGCTTTTCTCCCCAGGCCTCTATTGAAAAGGGGTAGCTATCTGCCAAGTTTGACTATCTCAGTAAACAAATGCAATAAATAAACAAATAAACTCAAAATGGGCCATTACCTCCCAAATTCACATATCTTCAGACAGATCCCCTGTTCCTCCACATGATGATCCTCCAAGTTGAGAAATCATCCTCCTGATCGTCTCTATCAGGCTACTCCCTTTATGCAAAAATAATAGGCATACAGTCTTATTATTCCATCTAAGACAAGCAATCATCTAAAAATGGACAATGCATTTAAAGGACTAGGCCCCATTTTGTAAATGCAATATACCAAATTATCCCCCCAACTCCCAGGCAAAAATCTCATCTGTTTTGGAGTCATACAGATAAGTTGCAAAATTTAAACAACCCATACAAGTTCCTGTTAACCAGACTTGGTCATTGCATGATAGTATATGGGGTAGGATAGACAGATAATGCCCAGTGACATACATTTATATTTCCAGCCTCTCTCCACAGCACAGAAGGATGTAATCCTAACTCTGACCCAGGTAGCCAGTTTTCAATTAGATGCCTCAATATTTGAGAGCCATGCAGGGGGTAGAAGGAGTTAATGCTAGACTTGTGTAGCATCTAAGGAGGTGTGATTTCTCCAGTGGACACAAGGGAAATAACCTCTTATTCTTGAGGCAGGACTGCTTGCTGACAAGTGAGAGTTGGCCAGAATGTTCATCCCACTACGTGTCTCCCTTGTTCTCCATTGCTGAGCCATGCAAGAAAAAAATCTCAAACCGCCCATATGATTGCCTTAATGTTTGCACCTCTTGGATGACATATTTTGTCAGTGAGGAGGGAACACATGGATTGACTGTTAAAAAAGATAAATAACCAACAGTCATCTGGTGTAAAAGGAAAAATGATATTGCTGTCCTGCTGTTTATTCAGCCATTGCAATAGGGAATGGCATTAGGTTAAACTGTCTGCCTAATCAGTAATATCTTAGTGAATACAAGGCTCACTTCACAGTAGAGTAATGTAGTATACAGTTTGCTCCACAGCGTGTATATCTTAGTATAATGCAGCCCCCAAATCTATTCCTGAAGCATCCATCTACAAAGTAAATTCTTTAGTAAAATCAGAAATACTAATAGTGGTTCAGAACATAATATTGTTTTCAATTCATTAAATCTTCTGTCTTTATCAAAGAACATTGCACTTTGAAAGGAGATTTACCTTTTGTGAAATGTGTCAAAGGACAGGTAATAGAAGCGAACTTATGTACACATTTTCTGTAGTATGCCACCAGTCCATGGAAGCTTTCACCAGATTTTTAATGGAGGGTATATGACAATTTTTGCAGCATTTTTTGTAGTGAGTTTTTCACTACTCTTCCAGTAAAGTATCCTGGATATTGGACTTCCACTATGCCTATTTTTTTTTTTTTCCACCTTCACAGTCACACCTCCCTATATTATATTCTCTGACACAGTCTTACAAATTGCTACCTTTGACCCTCAGTCCTCTGAGCAGATGATCATGCCATTTGTAAATAAAGCAAGATATTGTGAGCGAGGCTTTCAATATTTTTCTCCATCGGTCTATTAAAAGTGGCTGGAGCTCCATGTAGGACAAATGGCAGCACTGCATAATGAAATAAAAGCTGTTTTTACTTTGACACAGTGAGAAAGCAATACCTGCTAATAACCATTTGTCAAGTGTAATGTTGTTTAATTGTCTAATGTCTCAACTCTTCAGTTTTGAGTATGAGATATGAGCTATTAAACACAGAAATGCTATTCAATTTTCTAAATTTCTTTACAGAATCTGAGACTTCTTTAATGTTTAGGACCTCGCACTTCTGGGCTTCTTCTCCATTTACTATGCGACTATTCCATTAATTGTTATTGAAACGTCTTTGGATCTTCCGTTGCTAATTGTTTCTGTGACTGGTACCATGTAAGGTTTAAGCCTGATCTTCATTCCAGATGTGGTCTCGAGGGTATTTTCGAGCGGTTTACTTCTCTGAAGTATTTCTCAGAACATTCATTTATTTTTCATGAAAAAAGTCTATTATTTCCCACCTTTGTGCTTTTGAAAAAGACTTCTGCTAACTGAGATTCAGATAGAGATTCAATGATCTCTTTGGACAAATTTCAGCTTGTAAGCTACCAAAAAACATTCAATGGCTTTCTCAACTTAAAGTGACACACTCATCATTTGTCTTTTCCTGTTTGTCTAGCTTTGTACTTCACTGCATTTAGCCATTCAATTATATCAAAGAGACAATGTCACTTAGGCAGAAATTTGTTCTCCATGAAGGTTATTTATACTAATACTTGAAAATCTAAGTTAAATTCTCTTAAGTAAGGCATTCTTATTATAGATTTCTTGTAGAATCTAGACTTTCTGCATGTTTCCCTTATACGGACATAACCAGCTTTATTCTTGGCTACAAAAATAAATAAATAAACAGATAAATAAATAAATAAACTGCATCAGTTCTCTAGCAATATCCTTAACATTAACCTTGAATTATGGTACAGGTCATGGAAGCTTTACAGAAGAATTCATTCTAACTTATATGTACTGATACTCATTTAATTATTTCATTAACTGGCTCTAAAATGTCAACAGCAATGCATTTTAATGCAATCCTATAATAGACTTTGGACTCAGTGGCCTCTGAAATTCAGAATGATTTATAGTTTTCTGATACTGTGAACAAGAAGCATATAAAGTTTATTATTCCTTACATTATGGCAAATTTGAATATAGGTTTTTTTTACTGTGCTGTTTGAATGTGAGTGAGTTTCAAGGGCAGAAGTTTTAATGCTAAGTCTGTTTTCATTGTGAGACTGCATTGCAAATCATTCAGACTTCACCTTTTTAACCTTCAGAAATGCAATGAAAAAGTATGAACTGTTAATTTATCCTACTCTCAACTGTCACACAATACAAATTTTCAATTTTTGTAACTGTTCCCCAATATATTTGGCCTTTGGCCTTGTTCAGATTTATTGCATTAACAGGTTGTACATGCAGCAAAATTTGCTTATAAGAATTGGCATAGCCAACCTCTCAACGGTCCCCTTTTTTGGCTCAAAATGTGCTCTTCCCCTCTAAATTCCTCCAGCTAAAATAGCAATTTGGCGCAAAAATGGAGGTTTTAGAAATAATTAAATAATTATAATAATTAAGATTACTTGATAGATTGCTTGAAATGCATTATTTTTCTTTATTTGATGCTCAAGTTAAGAGTACTAATATTAAAGTGTCTTTGACAGGTTCCCAGCCAGCTGTGTGTTGTGTTTTCATATTTTTTTTGCACATTTTTTTTTCATTTTTTTTTAAAATTGTGTGTTTTGCAAATTTAGTGACAAAATCATTAAAGACTGAAGTTAGAAAATAATGACAGACATTTGAGTTAAACAGAATGCAATCATGTGTAGTCACCAACCTGTACACAAATCCCTTAAGCAATGTATCTTGAGCTTGTTTCTTGTTTTTTTTCATTTTTTACTTGATCATGTTTTCCCCATGAAACAAGTTGTACTTTAATAAAGCTGAATAATAAACTATACTGCAGTGCAAGGTGCAAGGGGAAGTGGTTGAGTTGCTGCTGCTTTTTCTTATACTTGATTTTGACTGGCATTCCCAGTATGTATTTTAAAAGTAATTTTATTTTTCTTCCCTGCAGCCAGCCCCTTTTTTTGAAGTCACCCACCAGCCACTGAAAGGAAACAAAAATTGTTGTAACTACCTTGCCATAGATTTATTTTCCAAGTGACCTCCTGACATGTGACTATCAGATAAGTTCATAACTTGTGTCCTGTGTGGTTTTGGCACTAATATTAGATGTAGAACTACTACTCTGTCTTTACTTTTTCTATATTATATGCCATTTCTAACTCAAAATAGGTGTAAGAATTAACAACAATATGGGTTTCACTTACTTCCTCTATAACTTATTATATTATAGCTTGCTCTACTCAAGTTTCATCTTCATATTGTGTATTTTGCCCAAGGGTCAAACTGTCGATGATCAGAATTTCTCCATAGTTGTGACAGAACTGAATCTCTTTTTGGATCCCTCTTTTTTGAGTTGGTGCAACTGTGGAGTTCGTATATTCAGGTGGTGTGAGGGACTTGCCCCCGAGCAAAAACACCTAAAAAGGTGTTTTAAAGCAGTTTTTTTTTTTTTTTTTGGCAAATGTAGTTCTGGGATTCCAGTCCTCAATGCATTGACTTTTGTCAATTCAAAGTGGACGTTTTCTTCACTAGTTATCTTAAGTTATTATGTGCTATTGTGAGACTTTGAAAAAGTCACTTAACTAGCTAGTATTCACAGAAATCCCAGGTTACCCCTAAAAAAGATGACATTTGTATGCAGTGAGCTTACCTGCTTAACAAATAAAAATATGTTGCTTCCTCTCCGTACAAAAAATGTTAGTAGAACTTCCTCAATGTTTCCTTTTACAAAGGGTAGTTCTGGACAAAAGGCTTCTTTAACTTTAGTTGTTGAAGAGTCTGTAAAAGTAGTTGCGAGATCACATTTTCATTACCCTTCTGTTCCCCATTTACAAAATGAGTCTGGATCTTTGCATTTCCTTACCTATATAATCCTCAGTACATGTGATTAGCTTTCCCTCATGGTCATTACTTGTGTGCCATTCTTCATATATAGGTTCATAGGTTAGTACTAGGCTAATTGCCCTTGTGAGTCATTTTAAGCCTAGCCAATTATCCCTTGTGAGACTTAAACCCTGCACCTTTTGCATGCAAGGCAAACACCTTAATGATTAGGCCACCCTCCCAATCTCTAGATATACTTATTCTCTCTGCATTTTTTGGCAATTTTTTTTTTTGTAAATCTCTGTGTAAATGTGTGTCTTAAACTGATTTTTTTTATCAGACTATCTTTAGCTCCTATGCTGACGTGTCTTACAGAACCAAATATATTCTGATTTGTCATTCCGCTACATTTGTGACAACACACAGGATCCATTTTATCATCTAATCATAACCAAGTTGTAGTCCCTGCTGTAGGATCTATACTAATTATATTTTCCTGGTTTTAACTCTGTAAGCATGTCACTACCTTCTTTTCCCCATCTTCCCATTCTTCAACTGGTTAGGTACATCAAGTTTCTTATTAGGTTGTAAGTCTGCCAGACAACATGACTATCGAAGTTGCCTCTTCCCACACCTTTCATAGTGCTTTAAACTGGGATTTTTTTCCTGTTATAACTTCATTACAAATCAGGAACCACAGCTACAGGATGACTTCCTTGAAATGTTTGAATTATCAATAAGCTATCCCTTCATATCACAGTAAATACATATCACCATTGCCTTTTGTTTGTTACTAATTTTAAACATAGACACTCCAACTGTCTAATCAATCAATTAGGGTCTGTTGCCATGGATATGAACTTTCCCACTATCTCCATTACCAGCTTGGTGGATATAGGCATCCTAAGGCAATGTAGAAAGTGCCTCATGTTTACTGACAACCAGTTAATTCTCAAACAAACTGATATGGTATGTGAGAGATGTATAAACAAAGTAGCTGGAGGCAAAGCTCTCACATAAAAGTACTCCTAATGTCTATCAGGTTGTCAGTTGTACACACGGTGCACCCATCACACAAAATTCATACATAGACACACATATGCTGAGACACTTAAATGTAACCATCCTAAACCCCAAAGACCTCCTAGACAAAGTACGCATAACAAATACACCCAGCAGCCCCAAATGCACTCTTTCAAAACAACACCCACATCAACACATAGAGCCACATCTCATGGATCCTCTACTTCAAAGTTCATAAACAAACCACCAAACAATCCAACATTCTGGTCATTGGAGACTCCATCATGAGATGCACTAATGTCCCTCTCACCAGACTGAGCAAGGAGAAAGTCACATTCAGTTGCTTATCATGGGCTAGTATCCAGCACATTACCACACACTCAGGTCATTGGACCACAAGTACCAGAAGGATTCAGTCATAGTCCATGTGGGAGAAAATTATCTGAGCTGTACCTCGCTATACTATATGAAGAGAGACATCATGGAGTTCTTGGAATATGTCTGAGGCTAATATGATTCTAGTATTGAGCAGCATTTTACCTTCTCCAAGGATAATAACACAATATGAACAAAAGATGACTGACTTTAATAATTGGCTTAGTTTCTGGTGTCATTCTAAGGGTGTGCAATATTTGTCAGCATGGAAGGAGATGGTCAACAGACCACACTGCTTTGCCAGGAATGGTCTGCATCTCCCCTCTAGGCTTTTGAATATTACCTAAACAATGACTCTCCACTAAAACTTAACTTTTTAGACAGGTAAAACTTAAAGTTACCTACTTTCACTTCTAACTCCTCTAGAGCACACTGCAGTGTTTAGGATAAACTATTTTTTTTCATCTTACCTTTAAGCATCTATGTGACTAACACTTGCTTTAAAACCTGCTGGAAAGCACTAGGAAGTCTTAAACTGATACAAGCACTCAATTCTCCTTGTTAATAAGGAGAAATTAATCATATGCACTAAACAGTCTATAATTGCTAAGTACCTTGCTAAGGTAATGGAAAACAGTTCTTGTACTTTACAAAAAAAGCACCAAACCAGGCATGTCCAAGGGTCAGCGTCTGGTGATTTCTCCTGTCCACCTGGTGAATTGGGGCATACTGGGGCAATGCAGCAATTGCTTCATGTACACAGACAACTCTCTCCTCCTACCAGCCAACACTACAACCTGCGAGAGATCCACTTACATAGCCAAACTAAAAGCAAAGCTCTCTCCACCCAAGATTGTGCTAGTTAATCAAGAGGAGAAGGTCAACACCCACACTACACCTCAAGCAACACATAGCCTTACTAAACTCACACCACCAACACCCACACATTGCAACACTAAACCCACATATGTGGAGGCCCTTAAAATTAACCTGCCCAAGCAAGAAGGACCTCTGAATCTTAAACACAAACAAACACCAATCACAACCAAAGGGTCACATAGCTCACAACACCAGTGTGACATCCAATAATAGCCCCTAAGGCAAGACAACGTACCCAACACTTTAGTCATAGGTGACTCTATAGTCAGGCACACTGATGTCCCACTCACCAGGCTGAACAAGGAGAACTTACAGTCAGCTGCCTGTTGGGTGCCAGGATCAACCACATAACACATGCACTCAAGTCACTCCATAACAAGGCCAAATATGACTTTATCATTATCCATGTTGGAGTGAATGACTTGAGACATACCTCCCTGGACTACATGCAAAGAGACATGGAAGAGCTGTCAGATCATGTGGCCCAGGCTGGTATGAACCTAGCACTGAGTAGCATCCTGCCTTTGCCCAGAATGATAGCACAGTATAAGGACAAAATGATTGACTTCAACAATTGGCTAAGCTTCTGTTGTCATTCAAACGGGATCCAGTATATATCTGCCTGGGATGACATGATCGACAGACCATGATGCTTTGCCAGAAATGATCTGCACCTGTCACCACCTGGGATTCAGGTTACTGGCTAAGGCACTTGCACCCCTATAGTGCCTTTTTTAAGCAAAGTTCAGAGGACAAAACTGCTACCGTAACAGATGCAAGCATGCAAAATCTGAAGGTAATGCTACTCAATGCTAGAAGTCTAAACCTCAAAATGCACTCTCTCTATTAAAAATGGAGAACATCAACATCTGTGCAGTAACTGAGACCTGGTTCAAGGCTCCAGAGAGCACCTATGCAATACCAGGCTACAAGTCTTACCACACTTTTTGGCCACCAAACCAGGACCAAAACATTCAAGATGGAGGAGTGTCCATATTCACCAAGGATATTCATAACACCAGGCTAGTTGCCCAACACAATGCATCTGAAATTCTCCAGGTGCAACTAACACTAGGTAAGACAGCAATCCAAACTGTAGCTGGCTACAGATCCCCCACCATGCCCCAAGATTCTCACTATACCTTTCTAAAAATACTGGAAAATATTAAGATACAACCAAACTCACTAATACTGGGTGATTTCAGTTACCCTGTCATTAACTGGAAAAACTACTCGTGTACCAACAACTTTGCCCAACAGTTCTTGGAATTTATAAATCCCAACACCCTGGATCAACTAGTCTTTAGTCGCACCAGGGGCTCCAATATCCTAGACCTGGTCATTACCAACATGGGAAATCGATGCTATGCCCTTAAGGTCACCCCCTTGTTGGTCAGGTCTGATAATCATCCTTGACATCCACATTCCAACCCCACCCCCCAGTAAGGAAACCTCCATAAAAAATTTCTCCAAAGCCAACTTCATGCTACTCAAGTCAGAAGTGACAAACTTCATGACACCCATGCAGATGGGAACTGAAAGCTCGACTGCTGAATTCTACACTATGGCACTGTATGAGCACATCCACTCATGCATGAATCGTGCCATCCTGAATAGAACCAAGATGCTCATCTCCAAAAAAAGGAAGCCAATCCAGTGGTCCCTTGCCATAAACAAACTTTACAACAAAAGGAAGAAACATTTGCAGAAAAGAGGAAAATCCCAGGATGCAAAAAACTCCCTTACCAGCCTCAGTAAGAAGCTGAGATCCCTCATAACATCCTCCAAAGCTAGTTACGAAAATAAAATTGCCAAAGATTCCAAAGACAACCACAAGGCATTCTATAGCTATGTCAAGAATCTAAATGGCAATGCTCAGATCTGCTCTGAGCTACAACAGAAGGCATTAAATATACTGATCCCAAGTATATTGCCAATATCCTGACATTTCGATTCAGTGTAAACTTCACCCCCTCTCACCCCCTAAAGAGCCCATCTCAATACCAAAAGATTGTCAAATTCTGGCAATAACAGCCACACAGGTAAAAAACACACTCTCCAAAGCTAAGAATGCAGCATCCATGGGACCAGACAACATCCCAGGCTGTGTACTACATAAAATACAAAATGAACTGGCACCTCACCTAACTGTGGTGTTTAATCATAGCCTCACGTCAGGCTTCATGCCCACTAAGTGGCACATGACTACAGTTATCCCACTCCACAGGGGGGGATCCACCTTGGATCCCGGTTACTTCCGCCCCATCAGCCTGATCAGCCTGATCTGCAAGGCCATGGAATGTATTATCATGGAACTTATAAACAAAGACATTGCCAGCCTTCAAACACTGGACACCATACAGTTTGGCTGCGTGAAGGGCCAATCTTGTCTTCTGAACCTGATTGACTTCTTTGAATCAGTCTCCAGAGCTGTGGATAAGGGTAAGGTGGTGCACACAGCCTATCTGGACCTCGCCAAGGCCTTTGACACCATCCCCCACTCTGGAATCATAGATAAACTTACTAAGCTGGGCATTAATTCCTACGTCACTCGGTGGGTTGCCAACTGGGTTACTGACGAACCCACACTGTAAAAGTAGCCGACTCCAAATCCATCTCCAGACAAGTGACAAGTGGAGTACCTCAGGGTTCAGTCCTGGAACCACTCTTGTTTGGCATCTACTTCTCTGATGTATAGGCCAACACTAAGGGACTCTGGTTAACAAAGTTCGCAGATGACTGCAAACTGGGAGCCATTACTGAATCCCCAAATGATGTGGATATCTTACAAACGGGCCTTACAGAAAAAGATGTTTGGTGCCAAAGCCATGGGCTCAAGCTCAATACCAAGAAATGTATAGTTATCCCCTTTAGAAAAAACATGTACCCATGAATTACTACATAGGTGGCAGTACACAAATCACGAAAGTGTGATAACAGACTTAGGGACACAGGTGGACAGTGGTCTCACCTTCGATAACCGCATCGTCACAACAGTAAGGAAATCCTTCTATGTGGCACTCCTCATCACTAAGGGCTTTTCATCCAGAAAAAAGGAGGTCATTGTCCCACTGTACTCATCCCTCATTAGACCCATTATAGAATACAATGCCCTGTTTGGTATGTTCCTCTCAAGACATCTGCAACAACTGGAAAGGCTGCAGATATACCTCACTAAAAAAATGACAGACCTAAAGCAGATGCCCTTTGCTGACTGTCTAGAGAAACTCCACCTATACTCTGTCGCATATCATAGGTTTATAGGTTCATAGGTAGGTACTAGTCTATCTATCCAAGGGCCTACATAAGCCAAGCCAACAAGGTTCCGTGGCTTACACCACCCAAAAAAGTTATTTTCCTGTGCCACTGTCGAGCAGAGACACAGAAATGATCCCTGGGGTGTATTTCCTATTTCTCATCCACTCATCAAGATTTTTCTTGAAGTGTGCTAATGAAGAACTTTGCTTGACATAGATGGGTAGCCTGTTCAAGAGTATGGGAAGTCTCTGGGACAGGAATCTATCCCTCCAGGATGTTCTGTCTATTATGGTGACAAGGTTTAGGTCCCTAGAGCATGTAGCTCAGAGGGATTGGGATTTCTTTAGGTGTAGCTTGTCCAACAGCTCTGGGTTTGACATAGCTTTATATGCTAGGCAGAGATCACCTCGGAGTAGCCGGTATGCTATGGAGTAAAGCTGGAGTTTTTTATCGTCTACTCAGAGGTGATCTCTGCTTAACATATAAGGTCATGTCAAACCCAGAGCTGTTGGACATGCTACACTTAAAGAAATCCCAATCCTTCAGAGACACATGCTCCAGGGATCTAAACCTGGTCATCACAATGAACAAAACCATGCTGGAGGGATAGGTTCCTGACCCAGAGACTCCCCAGACTCTGGAATAGACTGCCCATACACGTCAAGCAGAGCTCCTCTTTGGGCCTCTTAAAAAGGAACCTTGATGATTGGATGGGAGATAGGAAATTTGCCCCGGGGATCACATCAGTCACCCTGCTAGACAGGGGTCCAGGGAATTAAATACTGTGGGAAGAAATAGCCAGGGAATTATTATGGCTAGGCTTGTATAGGCCCTCGGGCTGATAGCCTAGTACCAACCTATAAACCTATGAACATCCCCTGAGTTGAATTTTTTAGGCAATGCCAAACTGAAAGTACTGCTGATATAGCAAATCAAAACTAAAAAAAATCTAAAGTTATTACTGTTCAATGTTAGGAGTCTAAACAAAAAACTCCATTCCCTAGAAGTTCTCTTCACCTTAGAGAATGTTAATGCCTGTGCAGTCACTGAGACATGGTTTAAAGCTGTAGAGAGCACACCAACAGTGCAGGGTTATAATGCCTTCCAAACATTTAGACCAGTTACTACACAGACAGGGACTAAAGGTGGAGGTGTCTCTATTTACATCAAAAATAAATATACCTCAAGCCTGGTCAAACAGGACGATTAACTTGAGCTTCTCCATGTGCAAATCACTACAGGGAAAATCCAGTGCCCGGAAAATTTATACCATGTATTTAAAGTTACTGGAAAAACTCACCATCCAACCCCAATACCATTTTCATGGGCAACTTTAATTTCCCCACTATTAACTGGGAATCCTATACAACATCATATGTACAGGCACATAGATTCCTGGATTTTGTGAACACAAACTCCCTGGACCAGATACTCAATACACCAACCAGGGCTGCAACCATACTAGATTTGGTCCTCACTAATATGTGAGAGTGCTGCACATCTCCTACTGTAATGTCTTCCCTGGTAAGGTCAGACCACAAAATAGTCTCCTTTGAAACAAAAATAAAACCTGGACCCCCAGCTAAACCTGGAATATTCAGGAAGTACTCTAAGGCTAACCTCCTGCTATTAAGGGATAATTTGGCAAAATATCAAGGCCCCATAACCCCTGAGAACACTGCTACCTGTGCTGAACTGTTCACAGAAACCCTGTACAAGCATGTTAATATGTAAGGAACTAACTCAAAAAACAAGCCACCCTGGTGGAATCACAAAATCAATAGGCTGTACAACAGAAAGAAGAAAATCATGGGAAAATTAGGAGGTGCAGCACCCAGCAGGATAAAAGCACTCTCATAAATCTAAGCAAACAACTCAGAGGACAAATAAAGTTTACCAAAGCCAAATCTGAGTTATGTTTGGCTGCCCAGGCCAAGGACAACCACAAAGCATTCTTTAGCTATGTCTGCAACCTCAAAGGCAATACACAGTTGTGTGCTGAGGAATAGACATGAAACTAGTTTATTGTTGTCACAAGCCAGAGATACAGTATTGATGAAGGATTTTAGTGCAGTTGTGGTACTGTGTTTTGGACGGAAACCATGTTGTGTGTGTGTAAGAAGGCTCTCTTGAAGAAGGTACTGCATTATCTGCTTGTGGATGCATTTCTCTAGTATTTTAGAGAGGGGAGACAGTATAGCAATTGGTCTAAAGTTTGATATATCAGAAGAATTGCCATCTTTGTGTATAGGTAATGTGAAGAATGTTTTCTATATTGATGGGACATATGATTCAGAGATGGATCGGTTAATCAGGATGAAAACAGGATAAGCTAGAGGTCAGAAGCAATCTGTAGGAAATAGGAAGGAAGATTATCTGCAGAGGGGGAGCAAGGTTTGAGTTTAGAGAGTAAGAATTTAATATAGTTAGTTGAGACAGACTTAAGGGAAAAGGAGTTTAAGTGACGGGGAGGAGAGGTAGAGGTTTTGGAATTATTAGCATTTTTTGTAGTAGTGGGAAGAGTATTTATTATGGCAGTTATTGAGTCAACAAAATGATTGTTAAATGTAGTGGCAGTTTCTTCTGCTGTTTTATTTGGGCATGGGTTTGGAGGGGAAGGGTTTTCTGGATGTAGTATATGATTATTTGATTCCTAAGTTCTTATATAGGTCTGTAGGAGAGAAGGGGTTTTAGTTTTAGTCCATTGTTTCCGTATCCTATCACATTTTTTTCATCAGGGTACAAGTAGATTTGGTCAGCCAAGGAGTGGAGTTAGTTTTGATTCTTATTGTGCGGAGAGGAGCAAGGGAGTCAAGAATGTTAAGAAAGGTGGATTTGAAGGAGTGGACAGCCTCATCTAAGGGAAGAGTGGAGAGATGGGACCAGTTTATTCTAGAGAATTGGTCAATGAAAGAGTCAGAACTGAAAGATGAGGTATTACAGGATGTGATGAACTTCAAAGGGCTGGTGAAATGGGGAGTATACCTGGTAACTGTGATAGGGCAGTAATCACTAAGAGCATTTGGCAGAGTGTGAGGATTATGGTAGTTTTGGGGGTGAGACACCAAAATTTAGTTCAGAAGATACTGTGGAAGTTGTGATTTATTAATATAGGTAGGGGCAGTAATTAGTTGCTCGAACCCATGTAAGTTGATACAAAAGGTAGTATTGGGAGTTTGTATTGAGAGCCAGTCTATGTTTACATCCCCTAGTATGATGGTTTCTTTGTGTATGGTCTGGAGAGGTGGGATAGAATGTTCTCAAGTATGCTAAGATTGTCTCCAGGGGGGATATAAATTACTACAACAGCTATGGTGGTAAAGTTGTTAAGTTTAACATTGACAAGTAGGAGTTCAGCTGTAGAGAAAGAGGGAAGGGAGAGGATAGGACTAGTCATAGAGAGGTGATCAGGATATAACATGGCTATACCCCCTCCTCTTTTCTTTTGTCTGTCAAGTCTAAGGATGTTATAGCCAGGTGGGGTAATTTCACTATCTAGATAGTGTGGTTTTAGCCATGTTTCGGTTTTAGGGTGACTATGTCTGGAGTATAGTTAGATAACTAGCCATGGAGGTCTTGAACGTTATTTACTATACTCCTAAGGTTGATAAAGCAGAAGGACATTTGATTTTTAGACGGAGTAAAGTTGGTTGGGTTTTGTACAAGAGGATTATAGTTCAGGGTTGGGTGGGAGGGACCTGGTTTAGGATGAATGTCCCCTGATAGAAGCAGTGGTTTGAAGTAAAGTAGTTGTTTAAGTGGGAAGACATTTTGCTTCTGCTTAGAGGAGGTTGGGAGAGGGGGAGATCATTTTATTTTAGGAATGAGAGAAGTACTGGTTGGGAAGGAGGGACAGGAGTGTTGAGGAGCCTGGGGTTTAGTATTTGGAATTAGAGTCCAGTTTGTTGAGTGGAAGTAGGGTGGGGTAGATGTGAGCGATAGGGAGTGAGAAGGTAGAAGAAGCAGAGTATAGGTATTAGGAGTAATGTTTGTGGTTTAAAAGTCATGATCTTTAGGCAGAGTATGAGTAGACAGTGAGAGAGAGAGGTGGCAGATAAGCAGTGGAGTATGGGAGGGTGTTACAGAGGAAGAGGTGTGTCAGTAAGGAAGTAGTTAGGAGGGACTTGGGAGGAGTTAGAAAAGGTGTGGTTAAGGTGGATAAGTATAAAGGAAATGATATGGGGGTGGGAGGAGAGCGAAGTGAGCCCATGCATAACGAGGGTGAACGGAGCGGGACCCTACCCAGAACAGTTCAGGATTTCTGCAAGAAAATGGCAAATTTCTATTAATTTGCAGGGAGTTAGCTAGATAGTATTATATATGGGTAGAGAGATAATTAAGGTGTAGTTATGATAGGGGTGCAGGGGTCTGTATAGAGCCTCGGGTTCCCATGGTACTGTCCTCACACTGGATTACAGATACCTATATTCCAGGGAGGATTAAGGTAAATGTGTACAGAAAGGAGTTCAGATTAATATTTGCACATTTACAGAGGGGGTGATGTCATACTTTCTTTCCAGTCTCCCGAGTTGATCTTTTCAGGTACAGGTATAGCTGATTCCTGTTTTAGGTGAAAATTGACAAATCCTTGGTCAGGGATTCAAAGTTATGGTGCAGAAACAGGGGAGAGAGCTAGGGGGAACAAAAACATACAGAATATTTAGTGGGTTGGGTAGAAAAATCAGATATTATTAGTTCAGACTTATAAAAAAAAAAAAGAAATCTCATAAAAACGGAACTAATTTAAGGGGGCGGCGAAAGCCAACACATTCTGGTTAGGCTTATAAATGCCTTCGGGCAGATAGCCTAGTACCTACCTATGAGCCTATGAACCTATAAATAGGAAGTCACATCAGGAACAAAACATACTTATGCTTCTACTTATACAAGGCTTAGCTGAACTGACGTTAGTAATTTAAACAGCTAGTATAAGTGGAAAAAGACCAAAGGTGTTAGGCAGAATAATCACAGAGACTACGCTCACTATTGCAAGTTCCAGACAGAGCAGAAAAACAACATTTAAACAGCCTAACTCTGTAGTTTCATGTTGTAGGCAAAGGATGACCATTGAAACAGGTTCAGCTAAACGCTAATTCAATTACCGTCAGATGTAGCTCAGCTTTCTAAATCATGGAAGCAAAGTACTCACATGCAGGCTCTTAATAAGACACTTCTACAGAAGCAGTTACAAGGACAGAGCAGTTAATTCATAAATCAACCCTGTATCTCTGTTTTTTCAGGCACGGAAGCAATTTACCCATATGCTGCCTCTTAAAGAGGGCACTAATACAACAGAAATAAAACCTAAATACACTAAGCACTAATGCATCATAAATACGACCTAGAAAACACTGTAACAACATTATTGTCACCAGAGAAACAAGATTATTACAAATGTGGACTCAGAAAAGAGCATTACAACATTGGACAAATCAATAGCTAACTATGAAACAGAACAGGATATGCACCAAGTTCAGTTTATGCCACAAAATAATATAAAAACTCTGCTTTGTCAGTTCGCAGGATCCAGGGTAATACATCTAGAAGAAGTAATCAAAGGATACATACAGTTCAACTTTCAATCTAGTATACCATTCAGTTGTATCAAATAGCACATCCAGCAACAGTAATTAACTGTGAAGTACAATGGGAGCAGTTATAAACATCAGATTACAGAGATTAAAAGCCTTACAACATTTGTAAACACAATTAAACAATAGTATAATGAATACCTGGTGAGCACAGTAGCCACGAGGATGCTGTCAGTTTAAATTGTGTGGAGGGGATAGATAGGTACAATTCAAAGATGGTGGCACTAGTAGCAGGAAACCAATAATACCTAGAGCCGGATGTGATAGGTGTAGAGGTGGGGGGGGTCTACACCTACCAAGTAACTGCTGAGTTTTAAAAAACTATCAGTCAGCCCTATGTCAGAATGGTTCAGGTTTTCTGCAAGAAAATGGCACATTTCTATTAATTTGTAGGGAGTTAGCTAGATAGTATAATATAGGGGTAGAGAGATAGTTAAGATGTAGTTATGAGAGGGGTGCAGGGGTCTGTATAGAGCCACGGGTTCCCATGGTACTGTGCTCACACTGGATTACAGATACCTATATTCCAAGGAGGATTAAGGTAAATATGTACAGAAAGGAGTTCAGATTAATATTTGCACATTTACAGAGGGGGTGATGTCTTACTTTCTTTCCAGTCTCCCGAGTTATTCTTTTCAGGTACAGGTATGGCTGATTCCTGTCTTAGGTGAAAATTGACAAAGCCTTGGTCAGGGATTCAAAGTTAGGGTGCAGAAACAGGATGCTGTCGGCATAAAGTGTGTGGAGGGGATAGATAGGTACAATTCAAAGAAGAATTCAGGGTCTTTAGCATATGTCATATGCTGACAGATTGAAATCACTGTCACTATACTCTGTGTCTTACAGACTACTCAGGGGTGACCTCTGCCTTCCATATAAAGCAATCTCAGATCCTGCTGTAGTGGAAAAGCTGCACAGTTGTAAATCAAATAGTATAGGATGCACTCACTCTAGGGAGCTCAATCTAGTATGATGCATCAGCAGGACTTGCTGGAGACACAAATATGTCTCACAGAGGTTACCTCCTCTCTGGAGCAAAGTTCCAGTTCAGGTGAAGCAGAGCCCCTCACAGACCCTATTTAAGTCTAAAATGGATGATTGGCTTGAAACTACATATTTATCCAGGGAGTTTCAACTCTGTCCCTCTTGGACAGGGGCAGTAGTTGTTGACTTACTTCCACTTAATACCTTGATATTCTTGGGAACAAGGGTTGTACTTGGCTAGGCTTGTAAGGGCCCTAGAGCCATTAGCCTAGTAACCTCCTATGATCCTATGATAAAGAGATGTTCAGAAAGAAACAAGAAAAAAAAGATCAGTATAGTAATGAGTTATGAATTACTATCATTTAGAACAATTTGAGACTTTATCATAACAATGGACACCCATCACATAGATTTCCCAGACCTTGCAAAATGTGCGTAAGTATATAGTGAATTAAGGATTCTGGAATTTCAATATTTTTGCAAAGTCCTGTTTACGGAAGGTCCATAGTTGAATACTAGGTTAACTGTATTGAGTGCCATTTTGAATCTAGCTACAAACTGAGTTCAGAATCAAACCCTGTACCTTGTGTATGTGAGGTAGTATGAACTCAGGACAACAGTTAGTTTTTTTAAACATTATGTCTTTTACCTTGGTGAACAGTTTTACTATTATTTTGAGGTAGTCTAATTACATAACTATTGATTGATTACATGATAATTCTCATAATTTCTAATGTCAGGACCTTTCATTCATAAAAAATGTAAAACAACTTGTTGACTTTCTTAACCATGGCAAAACATACTTAATGTACTGCTAACAAACTAGAGCATTTTTATTAATAGGAAAGAGGTGTTCAAATTGCTGGGCACCTCTGATCATTATACATCATTGTTTTGGCATATGAAGATATCAAAGGGAAATTTCAGTATAAAGTAATGTCTTTCGGCTTTTCCTGGATAGGGGTCGCCACAGCGGAAGTCTGGTTCGCTAATGACTGGCAATGGATTTTTACAGTGCCGAGTTGCCAGCCTGACGCACAACCTTCAAAGAAGGCACAACTGTTCACACACGCTTCTACCTGCATGTCTTTAAACATCACTCAACTACGGGGAGGACATGCAGACTCCACACACAAGGCTCTCCAGCAAAGAATCGAATGGGAGAACCTCTTGCTGTGAGGCGACAACTCTAACTGCTACACCACCACAGCCTCTAAAGGGAAGATTCAGTGTAATAAACCTATTTATGTGTGTGATTTTAGCCCTGTGCATGATGACCATCAAAGCCACATTCATTTAACATTTCATTGTACAAGTGTGGGTCCATTATCCAGGCAACTAAAAGGGTGGCTTGTGCAGTCACTAGCACCCTGACAATGAAAGTATTTTATTTAATTTTATGGCTTAAGTCCACCCAAGGTGAAGTGAGTACTTGTGTTTGTATTAGTACTGCCTACACCCTTTCTCTTTGCTCATGTATGCTACCTCCGCATGAGAGAACTATGCCTTCAATCACCTGCTTGGACAGGAATGCCTACATCTTCCTGGCACTGGCTTCCTGCATCATCTCAAGATTCCAATCTCAAGAAAAATCCCTGTCATCCAAGGAAAGGTGTGAGCTGATTAGGAACTACAACTCCCCCCACCCCCCAGGACTTTATGATTCTCCACCATCAGTGTGGTTGCACTAAATCAAAATTTGGCTATACTTTGTCTATGAAAATAACTCAACAAAAATAATTACCTCTTGTATATTATGGTAATATAGGGGACCAAAAGCCACTGGATGTGAATAATAAAATAAATAGTGCCTGTCAGTCTATAATCTGATTTTTTGCTAAAATTTAATATACTCTGGCCAGACATTGGGTGAATAGTGACTTCTTGTAGCTTTAACCCTTAAAACTTATAGGTTTATGTAATATGCAGGATTCAAGGTGTATTGGAAGAGCAACTGTTGAGGTTAGTTAATATATTATTTAGAGTGGCTGAGCCCCAGAAAATTATACAGTGTAATATGTTTCTCCTATTCTTATGGGTGAAATTAATAGACCTAGGAGTTTTACTTCAGTTTTTGAAAAATGCTTTGAGCATTGCACTGGGGTATTTTAAAAGAAGATAGAAAGTCTGCAATGTTCTTGGATACCAAACAACATGGCTTTTGGTCAAGATACAATTAATAAAACACTTGCCGATGGAGTGTCAGTTACTGTAGTATAAATTAACTACTGTGCTTTTACATTAAGAAATTTTAGGAGCAGACATCTTGTGGCAGAAGGTGTTTACTGGTCTCTCTAAATTGGGAAGCACTGCAGTAAGCTAACAGTGTGGTTATATACTGACTAGAGGGCATAAGAGTCAGTTTTCAAGTTTCTTTTTTTCTCTGCATAGATCTACCCACTGAGCAAATGCCTAGACAGTAAAATGTACCTATAAAGTTAGGATTAAATCTGAAAGCTGTTAAACAGTGTGGCAGTGTACAGAAACAAGCTTAGAATAGATAGCTTCTGGATCATGTACCACTACCATTTTCTAGCATTACATAACATCCTGCCCTTAAAACAAGAAACTACCCTAGCAGACACCTGTTAAAACTCAGTCCAGTACTAAACAACCAACCCTATCACAGGACCAGACAACATTTTTTTTTCACTTTCCAAATGTCTCTGTAGCCAGCTTGGTAGATTTGGCGATCCTAAGGCAATGCAATAATTGTCTTATATTCTCAGACAACCAGTTAATCATTAAAGAAGATAATACGTTATGCAAGAAATGTAAAAACACAACTTCCCTGGAGGCAAAAATCTTGCATACATCAAGGTTTTCAGGAATACCCACACTACATCCCTCAAACATAACATTCACCACACAAACAGATTATCTTATACTGAGGTGCTTAAAAGAAATCTTGACAAATCTCAAAGACCCCCAAAGGCATCTAGTGGCAAAATTGCTCCTCAGCAATCAATAAAGCACACACTAAAAGCAACACCAAACATCTCACTCCAGCGTAAACCTAATGGTCCCCCAAATGAAAAGCCTATAAGGCAACCATGCACTTTACCTAATGCTCTTGTCATTGGGAACTCCATTGTGCAACACACAGACATACTTCTCTGGACTATGTGAAAAGAGACACACTGGATCTCTTGGAATATATGTCACAAGTAGGTATGGGCCCTGCACTGAGCAGCATTCTACTTAAACTAAGGATAATGCCACATATCAACATAAAATGATTGATTTTTATAATTGGATTAGTTTCTAGTGTCTCTCTAGGGGGATCAGTATCTGTCGGCATGGGAGATAGCCAAAATACCACATTGCTTTGCCAAGGATAGGTTTTATCTGTCCCTTCTAGGTTTTCAGATGTTGGATAAAACTTTATCCATTCTCTTAGATCCTTTATAGACAATGCCAAAAAGACAAAACTTATAACAAAAAGTCTACAAGCAAACTTACAGTGTTACTGCTCAGTGCTAAAAGCCTAAATAAAAACTCCACATCCTTCAACCCCTCCTCATTCTGGAAAATCTAGATATATGTGCTGTGACCAAGACTTGGTTTAATGCTGTAGAAAGCACTCCAGAAGTACAAAGCCACAGTGCCTCCCACATGTTTAGAACAACAACAGCACAGACTGGGGTCAAAGGTGGAGGTGTTTCAGTCTATGTAAGCAACAAAAATACCTCTGGGTTTGGTTAAACAGAAAGATACTATGGAGCTCATTCATGTGCATGTCAACATAGGTAAGGTCCCTCACCATATCATGCCTACTTACAGATCACCATTTGTGCCCCTAGTGTCTCATGACTCTTATCTAAACCCTCTAGAGGTCCGCACCATCTAACCAAACACTCTGTTCATTGGTGACTTTAACTACCTCTCTATAGACTAGGAGACTGCCTCAAACTGACAGACATAACACTTCCTGCATTTTATTAACACAAACACCCTGGAACACAAAGTGCCAAACCAGAGGATCAAACATACTGGATCTGGCCCTCGCCAACATGGGAGAGTGTTGCATCTAAAGTTCAATGCCAAAAAATGCATTATAATGCCCTTTGGGAAACTTCTACTTCTTTCAGCTTTTTCCTCGTTAGGGGTCGCCACACTGGATCACCTGTCTGCTCATGATTGGCAGTGGAGTTTTTACAGTGTTGAGTTGCCAGCCCGGCACCTGACCTTCCACAGAAGGCACACACACCCAGACAATCATGTCTAGAGCCTGTTTAGTGTGTCCAATCCACCTGCAGCATGTCTTTGGAATGTGGGAGGAAACCCACATGACCACAAGGAGGACATGCAGACTCCACACAGAAGGCACCCCAGCCGAGGATTGAACCAGAGAACCTCTTGCTGTGAGATAGCAAGACTAACTGCAGCACCACCACGGCCACCCATACTTTGGGAAACTGCCAATGCAAATTAATTTCTACACTGATAAAGTGCCCCTAAGAGTCGAACCAGTAGTAAAAGATCTGGGAGCATATGTAGACAGAAATATGGCCTTTGACAAACATGAAGCTAAGATAATAAGAAAATCATTCTATGTTGCCTACCTTATAGGAAAGGGTATGGCATTCAGGTCCAAGAAAGTTGTAGTACCACTCTACTCAGCCCTTATTAGACTTATCATTGAATACAATGTTCTCTTTGAAACTGTATCTAAACGGACACTTACAACAGCTGTAATGGCCACAAAAGCTTCTTCCTAGGAGAATTCAGGACATGACTACTCTGTCCTTCACTGATTGCCTAAGGGCTCTGTCTCTGTATTCAGTCTCCTTCAGGTTGCTAAGAGACTTTTGCTTAGATCTGTTGCACATGCACAAAGCTAATAGCACCAGAAGCGTTAGATCCCAAAGATCTGAAATTACATAAACAGATATTGTCCCAAAGGGCCCCACTCTATGGAATTGGCTCCCCATGCATATAAAACAGAGTTCATCCTTGACCCTAGTCAAACAAAATCTTGACAATTCGATGGAAAATTGCAAATCTAACCCCAGTCTGGCACCTATGTCTTTATGGGCAAACTAAGATTCCCCCTACAAATCTTTAGCTACCTGCCTACTAACATGACCTCCCCCCCACCATTTATGATACTTGGGACACAAATGGTTTGAGGGTGAACAGCTAGACTTATAAGAGATCTAGTGGTTGCTAGTCTAGTAAGAACCAATGAACATCTGAAACTATAAAACATAGCTAATGCTTTCAACATTCTGTTTCTCATGGGAATTATCAACAATGTAATATAAATGGAACTAGATAGCTATATTAAAAGATATAGCGATACCAAGCTGTGAGGCAGCAAACAGAGGGATCTAATTATAGTACCATACTCAGATAAGAACATAGTGAATATGTGTGTTCCTCAGAGTTCTCTTCCTGAGCTAGTTTTGTTCAAATTTATGTTCCCTCCCGATATCATCCAAATACTTGATTTTAAAGTATATTTATTAATGTTAATTGTACACAATTTTTACCACATCTGAATACTTTTAAAAGTAATAAACAACTGTCATGACAAAGTCAAGGCATGGGCAAAGCATCTGGGTTTGAAATTTAATGTACATAAATTTAATGTGATGATGTTTGGATGTGCCATAACAGACAACGTAAGTTAAATAGTCAGTGAGAGAAGTCTTTCGGCTTTTCCTGGTTAGGGGTCACTGCAGCGGAACTCCGGTCCACTAATGATTGGCAGTGGATTTTTATGGTGTAGAGTCGCCAACCCGATGCCCAACCTTCAAAGAAAGCACACCCATTCACGCACGGGTCTATATTAGAACATCGAAGTATTACTACTTTGAATGTTCTAATATCGAACCCTTTGCATTGAACGCTGAATATAGCGAAGCAGCAGAATATTGAATAATTTCCTAGGGAAAGTATTCCGTGGGCCATTTCTGCAGCTTCGCTATTTCCTTGACTGTGGAGCAAAGGTTATGGACCGGGTTAAGGTAAGTGTGCGAACAAAGGTGAGTGTGTGATAGGGACCTTAGGGTTAGGGAGTGGGTAAGGTGAGTGAGCGATAGGGAGTTTAGGGTTAGGGAGCAGGTAGGGTGAGTGTGCAATAGGGACTTTAGGGTTAGGGAGCAGGTAAGGTGAGTGTGCGATAAGGACTTTAGGGTTAGAGAGCGGGTACTGTGAGTGTGCGGTAGTTACGGACCTTAGGGTTAGGGTTGGGTTAAGGTAAGTGGATAGCTAGTAGTGTATGTATGGTTTATTGTAGGGTTTTGTGAAGTATATGTGTGTGGATTATGTATTTTGGTGTGCTTGTGTTGTGTGTATGTTTGTTGGAACAGCAAATTTTTTCCCTGGGAAAAAAATTGCTGCTCTGAGTGTTCGATGTTATGGCGTTTCAAGTGAAATAGTTCGATATTAGAACATTCGATGTAGTAATACTTAGATGTTCTGATATAGACCCTTCATGCATGCACCTACCTGCATGTCTTTTTAAGTTAAATAGTCAATAAAAAATCATATTTATCGGGAATCTACTAGCAACATTTTTAAAACTGGTAGGGATAATATTTAGTACAATGGGTAGACAGGTCAAGGTAATCTTATATAACCTGATCACACCCATTTTTGACAAGAACTGGAATACAACCCATCAATTTGTGCATACAATATGAATAAGGCAAGCAAGTACAGAAAAGATTCACAGATGTAATATAATCTCTGAGAGTGCTTGAGTACTCACAGAGGTTGGGTAACTTAAGTATTAATTACAGACATTTTAGAGGAAAACTGTGTTTGTCTGGTAAGACCTTTAGGAGTGAACCCTTGGGAGTATTTTTAGACTGGGATTTTATAAGAGTACCTAGATATTTAAGCATGAGAATACACTATTTTCTGTTACACTTTGAAAAATAGAAAGAGGAATGACTCATGCATGCACTCATAAAAGGCAATGCCTTACTGTGCTGAGTTACTTGGAGAACCCTCTGTAATATAAATGCTTCCAAGTCTATGGAATAATCTTTCTCATAAAAATGGAACATCTGTAAATAATAACATATTGAAAAATACTAACAGCTAATAAACAGAGAGGAAGTATTAAGTTTATACATGATCATGAGTCTCTGTTTACAGATGGCCTTCTGGATTAAATGCGGAGAAAATTAAATTTATAATTCATGAATTTATACAAGTAGGCAGGCTAGACATCGAAGGTGTAGTCACTGGCAAGGATTAATGAGATGAAATAACAGCTACAATATTTTCAGTTTTGTTTGCCCTTAAAAACTGACAAATTTGCTGTAGTAAATGAAATATGATGAGATCGCAAGGTATGAAGTAGGTAAACAAGCAGGTACTAAGCATACCTCTGAACCTCATAATGCAGGAAATCTGGACAAAACCTAAAATAATGGGGGGGGGCCCAAAAATGGGACAGATTTTAAATATTGCTCTTAGAAAGTTGCTAGAGTAACATGTTCTGCTTTAGTATGTATTTTCTGAAAGATAGAGGCTGAGATTCAGTAATCCTCCGTGTAAGACTAAATAAGTCTTACACTGAAACTGAAGCCTAAGGCTAACATGGAGCGTGCACTAGTGCAGGGGGCATGTCAGACTGCCGAGCAGTCCAAATATCCATGCCCCTGCAAGTGCCTAAATCTGCAAATGTCACCAGACATGAGTGAGTCTGCTCAAATGTGTATATCCCCAACACTATACTCCCCCACATTCAAAACCCCTGTACAAATAAAATAAAATGTAAAACAATTTTTTTTTATTATTCTCGATATAGCTGCCTGTATTTGCCCATGTGTTTGTGCGGGTTTGCCCCTTGCTTAGCTACAGTTAGCAGTTTAGACATCAAAGAGGATAATAAACTACTTATATGCAAATTAAGCCAAATAACAATAGCCTAATGGTAGAGCCTTTGCACAAAGAGGAGGCATTCCTGGTTCGAGTACCACCACTCCCCATTCCATTTTCTGTATGAAATCTGTGCATAAAAATAATTCCTGACATTTACCCTTTAAATTTTAGTAAAATGCATTGAAATGGCCTATGTAGTAGTGAACGATATTTTATATATACATATATATATATATATATATATATATATATATATATATATATATAAGAAGGTGAAATGGTCATGCATACTGATGAATGCATAAGTAACATATCTTAAGCAATGTAAAGCGAAGCACTGCTAAGCAACGTTTACCAGTATTAAGCACATTTAAGAATAATTGCCTATAGCTTAGCACTGCTTTATCTAGCGCAATGTCTTTGCTCGGATCTGCGCATCGCGCCAACCAGTGCAAATAATACATGTTTGCGCAGAGCTGCGCACAGCGCTAACTAGCACAACTTTGGGCAACGTCAGACAATGTAGAGCAACGTTGGGCAAAGTTGAGCAAAGTCAGCTAAACACAGCCACACCTCCTAGCCGGTCAGGCCAGTAGTAAAATAAAAAGCAATGACAGGCCTCAAACCCGGGATACTGTGCACCATAATCACAGTACTGAACCACTAAGCCATGACAGTTTTTGCTGTTCATGCACTGTCAACATACATATACATATTAATCAAAGTTTACTCAGTGCTAAGCAGGTGTGCACTCAGCTGAGATTTTTCAAAACTGGCCAATCACAAATAAGTGCGGGAAATGAAGCATATTTAAGCTCCATAGGTGGGAATAATTGCCATAACTGGTTGTAGCTCCCATCTGCAGTCAGAATGGCCGGTGTTGGAGAGGGCTCTCATTTTCAAGCACAACGGTGGGGCATTGAGGAGGCAAAAGTAATGGTTTGGCTCCTCATTCATCATCATGATTCAAGACTCCTGCAGGGCCAGTTTCAAGGCACTGAGTACAAAGCGGAAGCCTGGAACTGTCTAGCACAAGATCTCACCAGTGCCACAGGCATCCCTCGGACTGGTGAGCAGGTCAGACACAACTATGCAGACCTGAAGAGACACAAGCAGAACCAACTGAACCAGTGGATACAGGAGGCCCGTGGGAATGAAAATGCCCCACTACTGAGTAGGCAGCCATGGAATGGAGTATGTAAGAATTGCTATTGTAGTCTATATTATGGATAGGTATGTCTCAATATCCCCTCATTTACTTCACAGCTGTAGGTGTCCGTGCTGCAAATCAGCAAGCCTATGCAGATAGGCTGCTAAGGCTGCACCACCAGGCAGGTTAGTAATTATTCTGCATGTATTGTTATATAAAATAAGTGAGAGAGCCTGAAAAAAAGTGTTGTAGCTCAATAATAAAGGCATAATAAGTCCAGAATAATATCTCTGCATGTACTGTTATATAAAATAAGTGAGAGCCTGAAAAAGAGTGTTGTAACCCATTAATAAAGATATTATACATATTGACTAAGTCTTCTGCATGCACTGTAATATCAAATAAATGAGAGAGCCTCTAGAAAAGTGTGTACTGTAATTAATAAAGGTATAATTCGTGGAGTGTGTCCATGTCATTTAGTTTGAAATGTTGAAGTACTCTTGCATTATATAAATAGTACTGTTGTATTAAGCCCTGTCAACCCACACTTAGGCAGGCCCATATAAAGTAGATGAAGGGAGTGCCAGTAGCTGTGAAGCATATATACAGACTGTTGGTTAATGGCTGGCATGTATAGGTAAATCTGGCACACGAGTAGCTTGTTAATGTGTTCCTCAGAAATGTCAGTGTCCTGCTAGAAATGTAGGGGGCTGTAAAAATATAATTGATAATGTCACCTGAACACATCCAGATATGTAGATATATAAATATAAATAAAATATATAAATACGTAGCAGTAACATCTGCATCCTGGACAGTTTGTATGTCAGATACAGGTTAGGTATATAAGGAACTAGCAAAATCGATTTCACAACTTAATGGACTTTGCCTAGTGTAATAATACATGTAGTGGATATATACCTGCAGTCAATAGGAATGTAGAGTAAACTATAAGTACATATAAGTTGTTAATGGAGGTATCTTTTTACATCATATTGTATGTGCATAAACAATGCAATTCCACACCTCAGTGGGTATGTCTAATCTCAAAACATTTGTTGGGACATATGTCCTATTGGTTTATAAATGTCTGCATTTACGTTGATGCATGTGCCCTGTTCAAACACCACAATCTTGATGGCCTGTTGCCACCAATGAATCCTGCATGCTGTTGGAATGTCCACTGTTGTTCTATATGCATGTGTTATGCTTGCTGTTCAACTGTTGGAACTCTGGTGTGTTGGGTTAATTGGAATATTACTGCATGCTGTTACAACTAATTTGGAATGCTGTTGGCTGTTACAAACCCATATTGTCATTAAATCCTCCTAAACATAGAATGTATGGGAAGGCCGGTCCCAGTGGACCCACCTGTCTCACCTCATCTGGCGATGGCACCTGGCACCAGCAGGTCCAGTGCCAAGCCCAGGGCCTCCTCCTCCATTGGTGCTGTGCCACCATTGGGTGGAAGCGCTGCAGGGGATGGGGCTCCCCCCCCATGCAAGCATGGCCCGAGGAGGGCCACCTATCACCCTCCGAATGGTCCGGGCTGTGGTGCATAGGCAGATCCAGCATTCAGTTGCTGATCCTCTATGCCAGCTCAAGGCAAGAGTGGCGCAACTTATGGGTGAGCCTGCTCCTCCTAAGCAGCCCCCAGCACAGCCACCCTCTGGGCTGTGAAGGTGCAGTGTTGACTGCCCATGAGTGGGGATCTCAGTTCCACTGTTGCCATCTTTGGGCTCATGGGCTTGCGATTTCCAAGCATCCTCCCCCGTCAATAGTGTTCACCCACCCCATGTGTCATATTCTGCCCCTGTATGCATCTTGTTTGTCTTATCTGTTTACCTCCCCAACCTACCTCCCCAAATATACCTACTTCCCCTACCCCACATTCCACTCTCACCTGATAAAAAAAAAATGGACAATCTGCTCCCACAAAAAAAATATGCCCCATACATAGCTGCCCATTTTGCACCCATGTCTGCTGGACACATAAACTGAAATTTAATTGGCAGTACAACATACTTTGTTGTCCTCACCCCTCTCTCAGGGGTGGAAGGATTCAAATTTCCCTCCAAATTTCTAGTATATGCACAGCTGTTGCTGTTAAAGAAATGGGCAGCTATGGACCTTCCCTAAACCCGTCCTGCAAATCTCTAGCTGTTTTCCTTACTGCCTTTCCCTCTTTGTGCTCCTTTTTCACCACTTTCTTATCTCCCCATTTTCTTTTCTTTCAAAGATATTAGCGCGGGGGTTAGCAGGAATAAGCACTTTTAAGCAGTCATTAGCGCATGTGTGTGCTTAGCTAAGTATTGCTAAATGTCGCGCAAACCCATGCAAACCCACTTACAGCTGCTTAAAAGTGCCTTAGTCACCGTGCATGTGAGGGCCCTTGTTCTGCTCTGCAGCAAAATAAAACACCACTGTCAGTCTCGAACTCCAGACCTTCGACACACTAGACTACATGAAGTACCACTAAGCCACAGTAGATATACAGCAGGTTGTTGATGAAATATATATATCATGCATCAGAATGAGTGAATGTAAAGGAAAGATAGGAATGCCTGAACCGGTTCTGTGGAACTTTACCAGCAGTTGTTGTGGAATTGCATTACATGACTGTGATAACAGATCCAGCCATTCTAGCAGTAAATAATGTTACAGCAGCACTTTACAACTCCCACACAGTATCATAGCAGGACAATCCCCACCCAAATGTCCAAAATACCTGTGTGTTCAAGGTCCAGCAAGGATGTAGGTAGGCATACTCAGTACTGGAATTGTCTAGTTTTCATGAGCATCCTGTGCTAATGTCAACAAAAGAAAAAGCACAAACTGTGCAGAAGTGAGTACATTAATATCCACAGTATAGCAGTTCACACACATACAGAGAGATCTGCCTGTGTCAGATATATTAGCATCTGTACATGTGCATAGAGCAAGGGACATACTGCAACTGTTTGTGAAGGGTGGACATATATATGTTGTTGAAGGTTGTTATGTGCATATTTCTATGTAGGTAGTAGTGTGTAGCAAACAAGACAGCATACAGTGCTGGTATATGACATGTGGTGGTTAAACGCTGTGGGTATGATTCGTCAGGTTTGCAGTGTTGCAGCCAGTGAGGCCTGCTAAAGTTACATGGGCTGAGAACACCTTCAATGCATTCCACACAACACTGTGCAATATTATGACATAACTATATACCTCACAACCATCACATAATTGATATCCCCACCATGAAAGGTGGACTGTATATGTGCCTATATGTATACCTCTATGTACACCAATGGATGTTTATATGTATGTGTGTGTGTGTGTGTGTGTATATATATATATATATATATATATATATATATACATATATATATATATATATATATATATATATATATATATATATATATATACAGAGAGAGAGAGACTGGGTCATATTTACTGCAACAGATGCCTGGTGACAAAGCCATGGACTCAAGCTCAATGTTGACACTGCATTAGCATCCCTTCTTGCAGAAACTCTGTACCCATTAACTACCACATAAGTGGTAGTCTACTTAACACCGAAGGTGTGATAAGAGACCATGGGGCACAGGTGGACAGTAGTCTCCCCTTTGATAATCACAGTGCCACACTAGTCATGTCATCTGTCTATGTGGCACACGTCATCACAAAAGGTGTGTCATCAAGGGAAATACAGGTCAGTGTTCCCCTCTACTTATCACACATAAAACACATTATAGAGTACAATGCCCCATGTGGTATGTACCTCACAAGACATCTACAGCAACTGGAAAGGACACAGACATACCTCACAAAGAGTAATACCGGCCTCAAACAGATGCCCTATGCAGACCGTCTCACAAACCCACAGCTAGACTGTGTCACATACCGCCTACCCAGAGGTGACCTCTGCCTAATATACAAAGCTATGTCAAACCCAGAGCTGTTGGACATGCTCCACGTAAGCAGATCACAATCCGTACGAGCTTCATGCTCTAGGGACACAAACCTTGTGTCCTCAATAAACAGCATATGCTGGAGGGATAGATTCCTATCTCAGAGACATCCCATACTCTGGAACAAACCAACTATCAATAGCAAACAAAGCTTCTAATTAGCAGTCGTCATAAATAATCCTGATGATTGTATGGGAGATAGGAAATACACCCCGGGAATCAGCTCTGTGGCTCTGTTTGACAGGGCCACGTGAAATGAAATTACCTGTGTGTCAAAGGCCAGGATAGCATATGGCTAGACTTCTATAGGCCCTAGGGCCAATAGCCTATTACCTACCTATGAAGCGATACATACCCACATGTACTTGCTGCAATAATTGCTATGTAAGGTTGACTGAGTGTGATGGTGAATGTGCTGGTGAATGTGTCAGAGTTCTGTATATGTGTGATAGCTTAGTGGGTAACTGTTTCTGTCATGGTATTATGTGTCCTAGCTGTGATCCCAGCAAAAGATGTGCATGCAATCACTAGGCAGAAAAAGCAGTATGCCATACGGTCTGACGTAGCCCCTTGGTGTCGACTGGGGTGTCCCATTGTAGGCTAAAGCAATACATGTATGCTTATTGAGTGTTACTGCTGATGAATCCAACTCCTGTATGAACTGTAGTACTACCTGAAGCTGTATGCCTAAACAGCACAGTATGGTGTATGTCCACATTTCTTGGAACCACTGTTTTGTGTGATCCCTGTAGTCCTCACAGATTAAATACCTCAGGCATAAGGTTTTGTAACTACTGACACACAGTACTGTATGGTACACAGGTAAAGGTCATCTGGGTTGCCATACCTTTGTGTCTGGTATGTATGTCTGATGTGTGTGTGGGTATGCCTGTACCATGGCCTCGGTCATATGTGTGTTACAGGATATAAGTGAGTATCTAGCAACATGTATTGTCTAGTACAGCAGTATGCCACCTATATTAATGAATGTGCACATATGTTAGGCAGGGGTTTGCCATCAATGACTAGTGTGGTATACTGGTAATACTGTAACTGGACTTTAAAATCATTGCAATGGATTACATATTTATTGATGCATTAGCTTGATGTATACCTCCTGTGGCTAGGTGAGGCATTGTATCGCATACAGTGTGCCATGTACTGTTGTATAGTCTTACATACTGGTTTATCTTTGTTGCTGTGCAAAACATGGTTTGATATATAGAGTGTGACAGGCACTGTCAGGCAGTTGTGGGTTGAGCACTGATATGTGGTATTGAAAGTGTGTATCCTCTGACAGCCAATAGGTTGCTACATATGGCAGTTAATTGATATCTGTACTTTAAAATGTTAAGTGTGCCACATGAATTGCTCACACATATTGTTTCATTGTCTTCCAGGATCATGGCCCACCATCGTAATCCCACCTATAGCCCAGCAGAGGAGGAACAGATAACAACAAGCCTGGTGCAGCACTATGCCCTGCTGTTCTCCAGAACCAGCCAGGACCAGCATGAGCAGACTGCACTGTGGCAAGATCTTGTCCGTAGGGTAAATGACATAGGCATGCATAACTGGACATATGAGTAGGTACGCCATCACTGCAGTGATTTAATTAGACATGTCCGGCAGTGTGCATCTGATATCCGTAGACAACAGCTTGCCACAGGTGGTGGGGTAGCCATCCATCCCCCCTCACCAGAGTGGAGGAGCTGCTCCTGAGCCAGGTGGCTCCTGGCCAACAACAACAACAAGTAACAAGTATCATTATGGAGACTGGAGCCACCCAGTAAGTTGACACGGAGCATGCAGGTAACATGGCATAGCTGTAGACTACTGTTACCTCTATTGGTAGAGCATGCGTATGTGAGATGTGTACTGTGTAGTTAAAAGATGTGGTGCCTAGTGTTGTGCAATACTAATAATGAGGAATATAATCTGTAGGCCTGTGACAAAGAACCGCTGTACTACTGTAAGACTGCAAACACACAGTAGCAATGCCATAGTTGTTGCCACTGACAAACCGTCTAATATCCTTGTAGGTCCCTCTGGTGTGACAGCAAGGCAGCAGACCCATGCTGGTGAGTGTGTTCTACATTTAATATTGCTAATTAGATGTGCATGTCATAGGTAAGGTGTAGGCCATGTACACGTAACACAACTATGCATAATGCATGCTGTGCATGTTTGCTGTGAGACTATGCACATCCCAGTAATGTGGGTAGCTGCCTAAAAAACATGCAATACACAGAGCATCCCACACAATTGTGGCAACACTGTAGTGGACATTGGATGGACAGAGTAGATACACATGCACACAACATGCACAACTTTGTCATACGCAGTACACGTTAGCATGCTACACATGGCGTATTCAGACACCCGCTGTAAGGTCACACTCCAGTATCCCAAATGTCATCCACACAGCACACATAATATACCTGAGGAGTAGCTGCCTCTCATGTGGCTGTGCGACACTCTTCAACACATAACACATTCATGTTAGGCAATGCCCCCTATTGGGCACCTTACAAACCCATGTAACAACTGGCTGTGAAATGGTGAATGCAGTCATGGTACTGCAGTTCCAGTACAGCATGGTATGTGCCGGTCTGGCACACATTAGTAGCCTTGAGTGACCACATGATGCTGCATGATGATGGCTCATGGTACTACACCCCATCCAGTTACAGTGACCACAGTACTACACATAGCATTAATTGCTATGCACCTCAATGTTGTGTGTGTGCAAACATATGCACCTATACACAATATGCATAGCAATCACCATTTGTACAAAGTGACACATATATGTCTTATAATGCTATTGAGTGTATAGGTCACATGACACACACTGTGTATGTGTGATGCTTAATGTTGCAGTGTGTTGTAGCATGCCATGTCATGGCTGGCACTGGCATGTCTACAATATGTCCTACACTCACCATAACCACTGTACAATGGCTATGTTGAACAATGGTATTCCATCAGGTATACATACACCACTCATTCTGTGTGTATACATAGCATGCATGTGCTAAACCTGTGTCCACAATTATCTGCTAAAGACACAGACACTCTAATCAGAAATGAATATCTATGTGACACACAGATACGCATCCAGCCATGGTATGTATACCTGTGAGTGATGGTGCATAGGACATTGCAGAGCTTTTAATACTTGCACAGCAATGTTGTGTCCATGTACACATTGCGTTCCAGGGTGAGGCCAATCACTGAACAACAACACACATGCATCAAAGCCATGTATACTGTTATTAGCATGGGCTGTCTACACTCGCATTGCATGCTGTTGAGCAACACACGTCCTGCATGCTGACACATGTGATATAACTGTTTGCCTTGTGATACTGAACCCCACCATCATCCGCTATTGAGTATATTCTGGATTGCTGCTGGTGGTGTGTGTCCATTTTAGTGAGGAGTGCATTTGTGTGCATGTGTGCATGTGTTCATGTGTTCATGTGTTCATGTGTGCATGTGTGCATTTTTTCATGTGTGCATTTGTGCATGTGCGCATGTGTGCATGTGTTCATGTGTTCATGTCTGCATGTGTGCATGTGTGCCAATATCATGTACAGGTCGCAAAGTGTGTTTCCTGTCTTCCTCTCACAGCTGCTGACTTTGGGCTGATTCACTGCAGCAGGGAAACTGATGTCACTGAGCAAAATAGTGATAATGATGATAGGTGTGTTGAGGCACAGGCATGTTTGACAGGGTCTGTCGTTGGGCCACCAACTGATAGTACACAAGTGTCCACCCCATCCATGCACACAGTCATACTGCCAATACATCCATCACCAATGCCCTTAGCTGAGGGACAGTGTACAGTCGGAATTGGCCAGGACAGTGTGGTATCCATGGCGCATGCATCTCGACACAGCAGCCATACCCAGATATCTGGAGGGGTACTACATAGGCAGATGTCCAGGGGTTCTCGTCGGAGCACTGCTGCTCACCATGCCACTGGCAGACGTGCCACAGATCTCACAACCTCACGCATGTTCCAGGCTGTCATGGAGGCACAGGCACGTATGGAATGGTACACCAGACAGGGACTAAGGACACATAACACTGCTGTAGTTGACAGTATCCGTGACCTAGCAGGTGCCATCCGTAATTACAGTGAGGTCACGGATAGACATTGGGGTGAGACATTATATGTCCTCCGCAATGTCATGTCCATGTGTCAGGACAGTGTGGGACGGTTGAGTCGTCGACGTGGATGTATGCCAGCAACATCAGCAGCTGGCAGTTACCACGGATGTCCCTCAAGTCACAGCCACTCCCGTAGTGCCAGTACCAGCCCCAGCAATATTGGGGGTGGGCTGTCCATAGACCGTCCTAGAAGACCATGTGCATGTGGCTCTGGACAGTCCCAGCAGGGACCTGGGTCCAGTGTACATCCATCTACCTCTGGGGATAGTACCCAGTCTGGCTTAGTACCTGATGTGTGAGTAGCACCCTGTCAGGCGCAGGTACCATATCCATGGTCAGAGACGGTGATCTGTAAAGCCTGGCAGGTACAGTCTGTGGTTGTCCCACAAATACCCGTATATGGCAGCCACATGGTGGAACTGTGTGCATGCAGACACACACACACATAAACAGACACGTAGGTCTAACACATACCTGCACACATTACATCAACATTGGCCCATAGCAGTACTCTTGCCCCTCACACACACACATACACACACACATACATGTCGATTGTATGGCTCACTGTAGGCCTCTGGCAAACCAGCAACACACCCTGTGCATATGATGAAACCTGTGCCACCTCCTGTCATCTGTAACATTGATGCAGGAACAGGCTACCATGGTGCTGATGCACAGGGTGACTTTATAGCAGTATAGCAATGTTTGCATGTTGTCAGCAGTAGAGTGTAATGATATGCTTGAAGGTGTAGCTGAGCAGGCGTGATGCATTAAAGCTATGATTGTCAATGTAGTATTGTTTACACCAGTGTTAGTTGCAATAGTTTATTGTCCGTCCACTTGCCACTTGGCTGATGTGTGTAGTATTGGCAGCATGTGTTAGAGAGTGGACAGTATGTGTGGGATGTGTGTAGCACAGATTTACAGGTGTACATTTGTGAACATGGTGGAGGTGCACTGTCTGCATGTACGTGCATAGTGGACACATGGGCAGGGTGACATGCCCTGTATTACACAGTAACACTCCATAGTTTCTATTGGTGGCAGTATGCATTGTACTACACACATTTCAGAACTTGACTACACATGTGTGTATGACATGGTTTGACACTGTGTTGTGGGTGATACTGTTACTATCTGTCATTGTTTTGCATTCTGGTAGTATACATAACTTCAACAGCCTGACCATAACCAATCGTTAGATGATGTCTTGACAACTGACACACAGATGTAGGACACACAGTAACATTTGGATCCTTCAGGTACTATACTATGTCAGTAACCAGTGGTATTCACCTGCACCCATTACTGAGACCACTCCTGTTTGGCATATAGCTCTCTTAAAACAAGCAATCACAGTAGGGGATATGTCCGTCCACATCTGGTAATGCATACTGTGGCCTATAATGCATTCTCCAGATGACACACACATCCTCCACAAGGGTATCATACAGACAGATACCTGTTGTCAAACCCATGCTGTAAAGCTATAAGCCAATCTAAGCATAGTTATCCACCTTTACGGAACATAGTATCCCCACAGTGCCACATAGGTAGTAGCCACCAACATGATGAACAGGTACTGATGTGTACATGCAACCAATAGTTACGTCATTTCTCCTTTGATAATCACATTTACAAAGGTATTTTGAAATCCCTCGGCGGATCACATAAGCAATAAGGGGTCTGCATGCATATCCACAAAAGTTGTTGTACACCTATAATGAATAGCCATCACTGACAGACTTTTCTGCGTTTGAACAGGTCTGACATATACCTCGGCCATAAACCCTCACTCACACTATTCAATAGAAACCATAATGAGTGTGTGTGACACGGATGACCTAGGCCAGGGATCACTGCACTGGCTGGCCTTGTCACAAGCATACAGATGTGACCTAAGGTCTGGAAAGCAGCAGCACAGCCTGGCAAAGATGACAGATGTGTTCTTGGAGAAAGCAGGGTTCCCACACATGCAATAATTGAGGTAACATGTACGTATATGTATTTGCCACACAGCTACCTCACATGTGCAATGCATACTGATATGTCATACAGTAGTAAAAGCAAAACCCATAACACATTGACCAACAGTGTCGCACACACACACTCACCAAGTGCAGGATTCAAACCCCTACTTAACGATAATAGAGAAATGCGCATTAACATGACACGCTATACATATTACTAGGAGGTCTCTTTTCCACAGGTTTATTTGTAGGATGGTGACATCATCAGACTTGACAAAAATTAGTATACCACTTTTAAGGTGTTTTACTACTTTCCAAAAAGGTTGCTTCTTCGCAAGAAGACAACACACAAACACTTGTCAAATGCAGGATTCAAACTCGTTCCTAACTACCTCATGGTACTAGAGAAATACACATTAATACAACGTGCTATATGCATTACTGGGAGTTCTCCTTTCCACAGGTATATTTGTAGGATGGTGACATCATCAGACTTGACAACGATAAGTATACCACTTGTAAGGTGTTCTACTACTCTTCAAAAAGGTTGCTCCTCTCCCAGGTAATAACACACAAGCACAGTTGTCAAGTGCAGGATTCAAACCCCTACCTAACTACTTCATGATACTAAAGAAGTACGCATTAACATGATGCACTATACACATTATAGGAGGTATCTTTTCCTCACGTATATTTGTAGGATGGTGACATCATCAAACTTGACAAAGATTAGTATACCACTTTTAAGGTGTTTTACTACTCTCCAAAAAGGTTGCTCCTCCCCAAGAAGACCACACACAAACACTTGTCAAGTGCAGGGTTCAAACCCCTACCTAACTACTTTATGATACTACAGAAGTACACATTTACACAATGCGCTATACACATTACTGTGAGTTCTTCTTTCCACAGGTATATTTGTATAATGGTGAAATCATCAGACTACACAAAGTGGGTTACATTACGTGACGTTAGGTGGGCTACATAGAAGGAATGTCAAAACACTTTGGCCATGTGATCATCAAAGGAGAGTTTACTATCTACCTGTGTCCCCTGGGCCATAATGACTTTCTCCGTACATACTGGATTACCACCTATGTGCTAATTTGTGTGCACTTTGTTTTACCCAAAGGGGATGACTATGCATTCTTTGGCATTCAGCTTGAAGGCATTGTTTTGACACCAGGTATCTCTTTCTGTAAGACACTTCTGGAGGATGTCTGTGTCAGCCGTAGAGTTGATTATGGACCACAGTTAGCAATCATCTGCAAACGTGTTCAGCCATAAACCTCCTGTGCTTGCCTGTACTTCTGAGCAGTATCTACTGAACAGGTGGGGTCCCATGACCAAGACCTGTGGGATCCCATTTGTGACTGGCTTACAGTCGGACATGGCACCCGCAACTCTGAACATGTGCGTTTGATCTGTGAGCCACTTGGCCACCCATCCTGTGACATAGCTGTTAATGTTCAAGCTGGTATGCTTGTCCATGATGACAGAGTGGGGAATGGTGTAGAAAGTCCTTGGTGAGGTCCAGATGGGCTGTGTGGACTACTTTCACCTCCATCTATGTCCATGGTAACTGTTTGAAATAAATCAACTAGGTTTAGGAGCCAGGATCTGCCTTTAACAAGACAAAGTTGTGTAGAGTCCAGTGTCTGGACGTCTCCAATGTCTCTGTTTATGGGTTCCATGACAATTTGCTCAATAGCTTTGTAGACCAGGCTGAGTAGACATATAGGGCAATGGTTTCCAGGTTCTGTTGTGGCACCCCCTTTGTGGAGCTGGATGACTGTTAGTGTATGCCATTCTTTGTGTACATAGCCTGTGGTATGCATGAGTCTGGACAGTGAATGTAGGTGAGGGTGTAGTTCCTTTTGGGCCTAGTGTAAGACGCAGCCTGGGACACCATCCAGTCCCATTGATGCTGTGTTCTTAGCATTGGAGAGGGCTGTCTTTACCTGCATGTCCATGACGTCTGGGGCTCTGCATCCTTCTGTGATGGACACAGGACCTTTTAGGGGTGATGGGGGGGAGTTTACACTGAACTTGTTCCCCAGGATGTGGGCAATGAAAGTTGGTTCTGTATATTTCTTGCCATTTTTCAGTAGCTGACAGCATATTTGGAAGTTGACACCTACATGTCTGGTATAGCTACCGAAGGCTTGGTGGTTGTTATTCTTACATTCCTTGGCTATTTGTCTTTAGAAACTGTCCTTGGATTATTTTAGGAGCAATCATTGTTTCTTCCTAATAATGATCAGTGATGCCTTTCCTTTAGTGAAGTTGGCTCTATCATGTGTTCGTTTCCTCCTTCTGTTGTCTAGCTTATTTATGGGCAACGGCCACCTGATTGTTGTCTTATTTTTGGAGGAGTGCATCTTGGTTTTATTTGTGATGTCTCGTTCCATGCATCCCTGTAGATGCTCATAGGATGCACTTATAAATGATTTGGCAGATTATATACCATTATCCTATAGCAAGAGGTCTTTGGAACGTTCCACTTTGGTCTTGGGAAGTGTGCAGTTTGCTTTTGAAAATGTCTTCACAGTGGTTTCATTGACTGGGTGGGGAGGCGGGATGTGGATGTCCAGTGTGATTACTTTATGATCTGATATTGCCAGCAAGGGGTTTATCTCTGTTGTGGAAGACTGGTACCCCATGTTGGTAAAGATCATGTCCAGTATGTTGTCACCTCTAGTGGATGTGGTGATCAGCTGTTCCAGGGTGTTAGAGTTTTTAAACTCTAGGAAACATTGGGCAAAGGACATTGTACACGAGTAATTCTCCCACTCAATGTTTGGGTAGTTGTAATCTCCTCATATAATGGTGTTTGATAGGACCTTTATATTTTCCACTGTTCCCAGGAATACTGAGTGAGGTTCCTGAGACAAGGTAGGTGAGCTGTAGCAGGCTACAATCTGATGAGCAGCTTTGCCCAATGTTAGTTGCACTTGCATGGTCTCCAAGTCCTCATGCTGTGCCACTAACCTGAAGGTGTGGGTATCCATAAGGTAAATGGGTACACCCCTTCCTTTTGTATTTCACTCGTGGTTTTGGGTCCGAAGGTCAGAAGGATTGTGAGTGTTTTACGTGGAGCATGTCCAACAGCTCTGTGTTTGACATAGCTTTGTATGTTAGGCAGTGAACACCTCTGAGTAGGTGATATGCGAGGGAGTATGGATGGAGCATTTTGAGATGGTCTGTGTGTGGCATGTATTTCAGGCCACTAATGCTCTTTGTGAGGTATTGCTGCAAGCTTTCCAGTTGTTGTAGTTGTCTTGTGAGGTACATAGCAAAAGTGGCGATGTACTCTATTATAGTTCTAGTGAGTGATGAGTAGAGGGGAACAATGTCCTCTTCTATTCTGCATGAGACACATTTTGTGATGAGGTGTGCCACATAGGAGGGTTTCCTGACTACTGTGGGGATGTGATTATCACAGATGTGTCCACTGTCCACCTGTGACACAAGGTCTCTTGTCACACTTTCAGTGTTAAGTATACTACCGCCTATGTTGTAGTTCTTGGCTACAGAGATTTTAACAAAGTGGATGAAAATGCACCTTTTGGCATTGAGCTAAAGCCCATGGCTTTGACAACAGCCATCTGTCTCAGTGAGGCCCTTTTGTAGGATGTCCACAACTTTAGTATTCACAATTATGGCTCCTAGTTTGCAGTCCTTTGGAAACTTCAGTAGCCACAGACCTTCCATGTTAAAGTTTACTTCAGGGAAGTAGATACTAAACAGGACAAAACCCAGGACTGGACCCTGTGGTAACGCACTCATCACTGGTCCAAAGTCATACCTGGAGTCTGCTACTTTCACAGTGTGTATTCTGTCAGTAAGCCTGTTGGCAACCCATCTTGTGACATAGCAATATATACCTAGTTTAGTGGGTTTATCTATATTTCCAGAGTGTGGGGTGGTGTTGTAAGCCTTGGCAGGATCGACATAGGTTGTGCGAACCACCTTACCCTTGTCTACAGTTCTGGTGACTGCTTCAATGTCATCTATCAGGTTTAGGAGACATGATCTGCATTTTACAAACCCAACATGGTTGTGGTCCAGGGTTTGGGGATTACCAATGTAAATTTTTATAAGTTGTATGATGATGCATTCCATGGCCTTGAAGAGCGGGCTCATCAGGCTAATGGGGCTCTAGTTCCTGGGGTCCATGGTGTCTCCACCCTTGTGTAGTGGGATAACCGTCACTGTGCACCATTCAGCAGGCACATGAGGCCAGTAATCCTCTTGTTAAGGTACTTCAGTGGTCTTTCTGGCTGCTGAACATGCCTAGTCAGATTAATCGCAAGTGTGTCGTGGTACTCTCTGACGGGTCTGATGACTGCTGAGTAGTGGGAATCTCCTTTGACCTACATGCACAGACCTTGGCAGTTTGAGTGAACACATAGCATGATTTTCTGACCACTTTGTGAATGTGTTTCTGGAAGTAGAGATGACTATCCACATTTGTCCATAGATCCCTTATTATCACATCCGTATTTAGCCTGTGTGAGCATGCCCAGTATGACCTTTCAGTATGTTGCTGCCTGACATTTGCTTCGTTTCTTTGTGTGTGAGCATGCCCAGTATGACCTTTCAGTATGTTGTTGCCTGACATTTGCTTCGTTTATTTGTGTGTGAGCATGCCCAATATGACCTTTCAGTGTGATGCTGAATAAAATCCACTACATTTGTTGGAGTGTGTGAGCATGCCTGGTATAGACATTTAAACTATATGTGCATGGAAAATCAAGTTGTATTTTTACAGCAGGGCTCACCTTTGTGTCATAGATCAACAGGGATCATGCTGTGCCTGCAGGGCTTCCATGAGACACTTTGCATAGACTTATCAACATTTCTACATACAGGGGGGACAGCTATTCTTTGTACATTTCTACCCAAGGGCACACCTGATTGTTACTGTGGGTGTAGATAGGATAAGGGTTTCACCTGACACTTATACACATCTGCTATACCTGCACTGCTATGTATGGTACACCATTTCAGTCTGTACTGTTGCCTATCGTACTAGCTTGAGGCATACACCTGTACTACAGATCCTAGCCTCCAATGTCACGTATATTAGATTGCGACTTCATAGCCTACACAACCCACATCACACCACCTGGCCTGATGTTCTCTGTCTGCATAGGCCTGTGGGGGAGGTTACCCATATGCCTCTTTAGGGGCATGATACAGCATTTCTTTGTGTTTGCATTAGTGTACAATTGTCCTGCTGTGTCTGTGCCACTAGAATGCTATCATGGCTTAGTGGTTTAATACTGTGACTATAGTGTACAGTGTCCTGGGTTCGAGCCCTGTCACTGCTTTTTATTTTTATGCTGGGCAGACCAGACTGCTTAAGGAACAGTAAAGCAAATATGAGCATGTTTACCTGACTTTGCCCAACTTTGCCCGACCTTGCCCAACATTGCTCAACGTTGCCCGATGTTGTGCTAGTTAGCACGGGCAATTTTGTTTACATATGCTAAATATTGATAAAAGCTGCTTAGCACTGCTTTATATTGCTTAAAACATGGCAATCATGCCTCAGGTGGTGCTGCAGGGCTGCCTATCTCAGATGCACATACTACACTCCCTACACTTGTTTGGAAACAGGTAGTGTCAAGTTAGGCATCCCTTTTATTTTATGTGCGAATCAGAGAGAGGTATAATTTCCAGGGTTCCTACTGAGCCAGTGTATGTGCTATGCGTTGCCTCTTTGCCAAGGCCAAGGCATCCTGGGCACACCTTCTTTTGCCTATTGGGGCAGGCTCAGGTTGTTCCTCCTCCGAGTCACACTGGGCCTGTGCAGGCCTTGGTAATGGTGGGGGGCTGTTTGGCCCTGCCCCATGCTGTTTCTGCTGCAGCTGTTTTCACAGGATCATATTGTGTAGCATGGCACATACCATGACAATTTGGGTACATGTAGTTGGTGAGTACTGCAAGGCTCCACCAGATGTGTCCAGGCACCGGAACATTGACTTGAGCATCCCAAACACATGCTCGATTAGATTTCATGTTTGTTTATGTGCCTCATTATGGAGTTCTTGTTCAGGTGTGTGTGCATTTCTGATGGGTGTCATCAGCCACTGCTCCAGTGCATATCCAGCATCCCCCACTAGGTGACCATCAGGGATGTTCCCACTGGCAAATGTCTGGTACAGCTGCATCAGATGCCAGATATGGGAATCGTGGTAGCTTCCAGGGCAGCCAGCACACACATTCAGTATTATGCCCTGGGCATCGCACACGACCTGGCAGTTGATGGAGTGGAAGCCCTTGCGGTTGATGTAGGCCCTACCCCGCTCACCGGCTGGTGCTTTGATGTGTATGTGCATGCAGTCAATTGCATCCACTACCTCAGGATATTCCGCTATTTGCTGGAAGAGACGCATATTGCTGGCCAATACCTCATGGGAATTGGGGAAATATACATGATCACTGACATGTGCTGACATGGCATTCAGGAACTGGTGCAGTACCCTGAATGCTGATGCCTGTGAAATCCCCATCATATCACCAGTTGGTCTCTGGAAGATGCCTGTTGCTAGTATTCTTAGGCCAACACATACCTTGGTTTACACTGGGATGGTTTCCCCTCTATTGGTTCTGTGTGTGAGGCGTGGCCTGCACAGCTCAACAGGAGGTCTCTGTCCACTCTATAGCGCTCCACTATCTCCAGCTCATTTAGCCCCTGGGTCTGTACACTCTTCTTCGTCTCCTCACTGTGGGTTGCTCAGTAGCATTCACAATGGCACCACCCTCAGCATCTTGCACATGTTGCCTTATAATAGCAATGGCAGCCCCTAACATTTTTTTTGTCTCAGTTAAGCTTTTTAAGTTTTCACTTCTCTTTGTAGACTGCAGTGTTGCAGTGTGTCTGAGAAAAACATGGGGGAATGTTGTTTGCAGAGTTTTAAGTGCTGGACTGGGCTAGTGTACTGCCTGTGTAATTGGCTGATTCTGATTGATTTCACCTGGCAGCTCTGCTAGTTCTCCTTGGTTAACTTCCTACTACTTCTTTTCCTTCCTTCCTTCTTTTCCTTCCTTTTCCCTTTCTGTTTGCACAGGGGGCAGCGCCGAACAAACAAGCGCAAACACGCACACACGTGCGCACACGCACGCACACAGGCTTACACAGGCTTAGGCAGGTGCACATTCGCACACACAGGCTTAGACAGCCTTACACAGGCTTACACAGGTGCACACGTGTGCACACAGGCTTAGACGGGTTTACAGGCGTGCACACACACGCACACAGTGTAAGCAGCTTTGCAAGAAACTTTGGTGATATCCACGGCGTACACCTTCAGTTTCTGGGTTTCAGTTAAGACAACTGTAGACACGCCTCTTCCAGTCCTGAGTAACTCACAGCAAACACATGCCATTATGCTCCAATAAGCTTACAGTCTTTGATACATACCCCCTCATGATGTCACCTATTTTCTACTCTGTTACTCCCCTAATCCTACTCTTACACTCTAGGGACATGGTTCACATGGCAGGGAAAATTGGGATTCACTATCCTTATCCTCATTTGCATAGGATTGCTACTATTGCTTGGTTACATCTCTCAGACTGAGCTTCCCCCCTTAGCAACCACTACTCAGTAGCCATGTTGTCTACAGCCTGCCATTCACCTGCATGGCAGAAGAATATTTTTAATAAAATGCCTATTTTTGGCTTTTGTTTATTTTTTTTCTGGTTTTTAGTGCACCGCACATTTGCGTGGTGCTGCGCTATGCTTAAACATCGGAGATCCGGGAAAAAATTATTTTTTATTATTTTGCAACAGATAAACATGCCAATGGCCTTATATTTGGCCATTGGCATGCTTCCTCAACTGGATGCATCCTTTATTTGTAGCTGTCATAGCTCCGTTTTGCTATTTGCAGAACTTTACTCCGTTACCAACGGAGTACATTTCTGCAAATAACACTACTCTTACTCGGACAGGTTAGTGTTTCCTGAATCACAAATTGACCTCATTTGCATAGCTTTCAGTAGCAAATGAGGTAATTTGCATAACCTAACACTGTCTATGCAAGAGTAGTTTTAGGAGCTCTCATGCACGCCCCTGTCGGCTGTTCCTGGATCGCTCGGCAGACATATTGGCTGTCTGGAGTCTTACTCTACTCTTAGACTCCATGCAAGCCTTTATGAATTCAGCCCAGAAATTCTTAAACTCAAATGTGTGAAATTATTTCATGACTTCAGTCCTTTGTGATTTCCCTGAAAACTCAAAATTTGTAAGGAATAGGTCAAAAATAAGAAGTAAAAATATGGACGTTCTGTGAAAATCTGGACAGTTGAGCTGTGTGGTGCTAAGGAAGAACAAAGCAGCAATGATATGGCTCTCTTATATAAAACAGACAGACCCTGAGATGTAAAAAAAAATGAGCTTGGTGTAACAGTTATCCTATGCCCAGTTCCATAAACAACAGGCTTGCAAGTCAGGAGTTAGCAAAAGTTAATGGAGACTGGAAGAGCATTATGTTCAGTTCCAAAAAGCTCACAATGATGCATCACTTCAGAGTTTTACATTGGAGATGCACACTAATGTGAAATTCTGAATAGACCATTGATGTCAATGAACATTTATTACATTGCTAAAGCTCTGCATGTAAAAGGGAATTAGTTCTTCAAGCAGTACATAGTGGGATGCTCTAGCAAGTCCCATATACAGTTGGAGCTGCACTGTTACAGGAATTTAGACACTGTGTCCCAGGACTGTGTTCATGTTCTGTATGACACAATCAATTAAATTTGCCAAATGAAATGTGCCTGCCATAGAGCAGAAATCCATGCCCACCCCTTCTTGAGAACAGTGAGCTTGCATGCATGACAGTCATAGTACACATCAAGTATATATTCTTCCATTCATCATACACATTCACCACTAGTTCTGGAAGACTGAGTGCCACCTGCAAGACAACACCACTAATACATGTAGGCTGAATAACAGAACTCAGATTAGCACAGGGTAAGAATGAGATTAAATTCTTATTTATTGACATTTGTTTACTGGGATAGTCTACTGGGTGATTGAGAATCCATTTTCAGTGGAGGCCCGAGGAGAAAAGCTCCAGAAATACAAGTACATAGAGCAATCATAAACAATTAGAGAAAGTTCACAAAACAAATTCAATACCAAACAAGTTAACTCCAAGAAATACATATACATAAATCAATATTAATCATTTGGAGAAAGTCACAAAATGCATTCAGTGTCAAAAAACTAACAATTGATAGGAATAGAGGTTAAACTGAAAAGAAACATGTCAAGTAGTACAATTAAGTCTAACTAATATTACAGAGTGAGACACATAGTGATGAAGCATCAGCATAAGGTAGACAGCCTGTTGCAGGTAATTTAATAGGCAGATATTACATATGGAGGAAAACTAGTAACAAATTGAGTAGTGAGTGTATGCATGTAAGAGAAGCCCTGGAAATAGAGGTAGGCAGGACTCAAAACTTGGATCTTTGGTACAATTGCAGATCCAGATAGAAGGGAAGTAGTTATGTAAGGAAGTTTTAAAATATATAATGCTTTGGTTAGATCTAAGTGTTAAAGGAAGAGCATTCCAGTTTCTGGCTACCGAGCAAGAATATAGACGTTGGCCTGTAGGTAGGTTAGGTTTGTGTACCTGTAGAAGATTTTGATTTTTGGATCTAATAGACCTTTTAGGTAGGCAGTTGGTAAATAGTCAAGGGCGGGACATTCTGAAGGTTTGTATACTATTTTATGTGCAGTTGTTCATTACAAGTAAGAGAGATAATGTGGTAGTTCTAGCCATTTAAGAGAGTGTAATGTAGTGCAGTGGTAGGTGGATTATAAAGCATTAGTACTGGTCCTGATGAATTTGTTGTAATACATTTCAATTTTTGATTTTAGGCTAGATAGTTAATTAGTGAGTAATGGAACACCATAGGTGAGAAATGGGAGTAGATATGTGATATCAAGTTTTTTTCTTTTTTTTTTTATACTGAAAGAGCTAAGAAAATGTTTGTGTCTATACAGAATGTCAAGTTTTTGTTAACTTTTGTCAATGTTGTGCTGAATATGCTAGTCAAATTTTAGGTGTTCATCTATTATTACCCCTAGTAATTTAATATAGGAAACCACTTCAAATGCTGTTTTACTCTGAGAAAGTATTGTAAATTGGTCTTTGTTTAAGAGTTTTTTTTTCTCAGGGGTGAATAGCATTAGCTTAGTTTTGTTTGGACTGGGTAACAGGTGATCTTTACTAAGCTAGTTTTCTATGGAGGTAAAGGCAAGTAGAGTAATATGTTGGAGGTCAGATATGGGGTCAGCAGAACAAATAATAGCTGAATCATCTGCATATTGAATAAGAAAGTCCTGACTGAATGAGGAGTGCAAATTATTAATAAAGATACTAAATAAGAGGGTCCCTAATATAGATTCCTGGGGAACGCTGGTAAAGTTGAGGAGGTAAGACATAATGGAAGGAGTTGCATTAACTGTCTGTTGTTTGTCTGATAGACAGCTTGAGAACCAGTTAAGAGGAGAGGAGGAAAGTCCAGTTTGAGAGAGGTGATTTAGAAGAAGTGCATGAAAAACTGTATCAAAAGTCATTGAAAGTTCTAGAAATAGGGTAAATACAGTTTTTCTAGAGTCTATATAGCTTGGTTGACAATATCCATGAAAGAAATGAAAGCAGTCATTGTGCTGTTACCTGGTCTAAAGACATGTTGTGTAGGTGAAAGAATTTTGTTATTAATGAAAAAGTCAAGAAGTTGAACTTGTATATATTTCTCTAGAATTGTGGAGATAGAAGAAAGAAGAGCAATAGGATGGTAGTTGGAGAGTTACGGGGATTGTCACCTTTATGGAGGGGTAGAATAAATGCCATTTTCCAGGTTTTTGGGACATAGGATTTGAGAATGGATCTATTTATAAGTATACTAATAGGGTAAGCAATTGCATCATCAACAAGTCTTAGATATCCTGTGGGCAGATAATCAGTTGCATCAGAGGTAGTTTTGAGTTCTGGGGTAGTCTTTTTATGGTAATCATGGGAATGGTTTTTAGAGTGAAAGAGGGTGTTGGATGGTGCAATCAGAAGAATTGAGAAAGGATGACAAGGGAGAATAGTGGGTGAGGTGGGATGATGTTGATGGTGTAGTAGCAGTAGAGATCATGTCAGACTGATGTTGGGGGAATTTGGTTGTTTTATTTGACATAGTGTTTATAAAATGGGAGTTAAAGAGATTGGCTATCTCTGGGTGACTTTTATTAGGAAAAGAACTTGGATTGTTTTTTGTGCCTGGGATGAGAAGTGAAGTAATGTCTGTCTAGAAATTTTGGGGGTTATTCTTATCATTGGATTGGAATTTTAGGTAATGTTCTTATTTTGTCTTCGGTTACTTGTTTTTAACTAGATTGAGGAGTTGTCTGAATTTCTATAGGTCCGGTTGATTTTTGTTTTTTAGTCATTGTTTCCAGATTTTGTCCCTGTTTTGCATTAATTGTTTAGTTGGTTTAGTTAAACATGGGGCATAATTAGATTTTATTCATTTCATTCCGGGGAGGAGGGGGTACAAGTTTATTTAGGGTTTCTAGAAATAAAGTATTAAAGTAGTTGACTGTGTTATCTAGGGCAATAGTTTTTAGGATATTCCAGTCCATATGTTTCAGTAAATTGATGAATGTTTGAGGTTCAAAGTTAGCCAAGTTCCATGTTTGCTTCTAGTGATGTTCTTTTTGAAAGCAGGGGGACGTTCTGAGCATAAAAGCAGGGAGATGACCACTTAAAACATTTGGAGAAGTACCTGCTGAGGAGATTTTTATCTGGGTCACTGACCAGTATCCAGTCCACAATGGAGCCTTTATTGTTATATCTGTTGAATCTGGTTGCGAGTGTAATTAATTACAATAGAATGGGGATGTAATTCATCACAATAGAATGTTTATGAATCTTATTACCTCCTAGTAGAGAAGCTGGACTCCTTTCTGCTGAGTACTACAATATTGAAAGTAACGCTGCAGGGTATACGCCTTCTTACAGTATGACATTATACTCTCATCAAGGTTGACATTAGAATTTTTGTAGTATGACACATTCTGGAATCCAGCCCAAAGAGGGGGAAAGAAGACATGCTCCCTGAACCAGTTCTCATGCAAACTGCTAAGACAGTTAGAAGCTTTGGAAGAAAATGCCCTGTAAAAAGAAACATAGTCATCCTTTATTTATCCAGTAAGTGCAAATATTTCTAGATAGACTAGAAGATCCTAAAAATACAGAGGTGTGTGCTATCAGATGATGTGGAAGGTGATGACATAACTTCTTTCTTCACTGCTTTAATACCAAAGGCAGTCAATTTGTCATTGTCACAAGGAGATATGTATAGAATTGAGTCCAGGTAACTGGCTAGTATGCAGATTCTTAACTGTCTGTTACACAAGCAGGTCAACGAGTGGAACTAAATGAATAGTAAATCCTTTTGAAGTTCAAATGCCATAGGAAGGAAATGAACAAAGGAGAAGCAAAAATGGAGTAATTGAGTACCAACTGTATGAAAATTTCTGAGGTGGAAGCAGAAAAAAAGTCAGACGTATACTTTTGACACTGACTTAGACAACAGTGCTGTTCAATGGTTGGCATTAGAACATAGCTTTGGAGTACAGACTGTGATTTCAAGGGCACAGCAGGCCAAAGGTGTCAGATCTAAATGTAAACCTTTATTAAATATAAAAGTGGGTGAACCCCACAAGTGAAGATGCACAGTAGCACCCCAACATGATATGATTCCAAAACTCTGTACATTGCACTACTTAGATGAAAGCATACAGCTGATTGCTGAGTGACAGAAACACACACAACGCAATCTATATTATTGTAAATAACTACAGAACAAAAGCAGAACAGTCACTGTGAAGGCCATAGTCTACATTCAGAAGTTATACATCACAGTAGGTCTTTTGACCATACTTCATCGATGACCTCACATATAATACAGTACATCAAAAGGTAGAACACAGGGCCCATTATGGATGCCACAGGTAAAGCAATCTTCTGTAGCTCAGCAGTGTTGTTCTGTGTACATGCACAGCAGATTGATTCAAACTAGACAGAAACTGTCTGCAATGGCAGCAACACACAGTTCAAACCTTATGGGAGACATGGCAGAAAACTATTGCAATCGGTAGTTCCCCTACAGACATTGGCCAGCTTAGCAGATTGCAGATTAGGACTGCAGTCATCAATATCAGGACTGCAGTCATCAATATCAGGCATCTGCACTGCCATATGTGTTAAATCATTAGAGGAAAGGAGCCAATGGCTGGCCAGACTGTATACTTCTAAATGGGTATGATATTCAACACATGGGAGATGCAACTGTGATGTAACACATCTGCAGAAATGAACATCCGGCAAGATGGCACAGCAGAAAAACAAACATATGCAGTGGGCACAGTGGCCACATATGAAGAAGGTATGCCAGTGCTAGCATTTATTCTCATCCAGGATATGTACCATTTTTTGCCATATGTTGGCAGATGGAAGCACGCTGCTTCTCCCAGCACTGTTTTTTCAAACATGATGGTAATCAGTGCATGATGGATTTCCCAAGGGCACAGTATGCTTCTGCTCATAGCAGATGACCCATCAGCAGTTCATAGCCTATTGCTAAAAAACTGGACTGAAATTACCTGTTCCTCCCTCTATGGTATTTTGCATAAGTAAAAGGGATAAGTAAAAGGGCTATACATAGGTCCTTAATGGACCAGAATGTTGAGGTGAATTGGGGGGTGGAGCTGACTGGTCTGCAGTAGTTGAGCATCCTACCTATGAAGATACTCACTGACATATTGATTACAGAAACATGGCAAGAAAAACATTAATGTAAAGGCACAGTGGTCCTCCAATTTCCCACATATAGCACATATTTTCCCTGGAGGCAACAATGCCACAGACAAGAATTATTTTACCTCATAGTGGAAATGGGATATAAAATGCCTTTCAGCATGAGTCCTAGCTTCTGGAACCAGTGGCATGGTATGTGTATGAGATAGGATAGACATCTAGATGCATAGACACTGAGAAAGGCAGAGCTAACTACATTAAATATCACCTTCTTAAATCCATCATTATGTAAGTGCCTGTCCATGTATCCCCTATGTGTTCAGCTATGTAAAGTAGATTAAAAACAGGCTATCTTATTCAGCTTTTCTTTACAGGCCAAACCACAAAGGCCTACTGGACCATACATGGAGCTATTACCAGTTTCAAGGCACATACGGAAATTGTAAGGCTAAGAGCAAATGGTTGCTCATATCAGGAAGGCAGCTGATGCTGCACTCTTTATTTGAGATGCAGAGATGATTCTTAACCTATTACCCATTTGTTGTGCTGCATGATGAATCTCCGGGGCCTTAGAGATGCATACTCTGATACAATGCATGGGAGGTTTATTAATATGTTCTTTGTCCAAGATCACTTCTATAGCTGGTGTTATATTAACTGCTGTAGTGCCTTTTGTGGGACACATGTTGCACTACTTCACAGTTGATAGCCAGAGCACACTTTTCTGCAGTTGTTAATGGTATCTCACTTACTGTGGACATGTCCTCCTCATGCCCTGCTGCCACACGTGAAGTAGCCACTTCATCATGTCTAATGGGGATCGGTGCTCTGGTGTTGACCTAGTTAACTCCAACAGTGATAGCCTTGCCTCTGCACTTAGATGTCCCCTTATCCTCATACAATCAATTAGACTGTTTTACATTGTCCAACTATTATAGAGGTACTCATCAACAGCATGCATAGGTTTATCCCTTAGGGCATTACAGTTCCATAATTCAGCTATTGGTTTCATGCAGAAACTTACTTTCATTTTTTCATTATTTTTTCTGTGTGCTCACCATTCTGTACATACAGGACCCTATAATACCTGATTTTTTGAATTTGATCCAATGGAGGATATTATTCCTCTTTCCCAATTCTAGCTTCAAGATGACTCCATAGTACAATCAATCACTTTTCAAGCAATTCTATGACCTGGAATGCTCTCAGTATCTTTATTTATTGCAGACCATTCCTTGTCCATTAATAATATCATCATGTTGTTCCTCAGTGACTGGTAATATGATTTTTCAGATCTGCCTTTCAGAAGCCTACTTTCTCCTAGCCATCTAGCTATATAATTGCAAAAATGTATATTATATCACAATAATGAATTGATCTTATCAGTTCATACATTCATGGTTTAATATTAGGCTGTTGATACAGAGAACCACCAGTAGCCTATCCCCAATGGCCCAAATTGTAGGTACCCATTTTTATGACTAATTTATACTAGTTTCAACCTCCTTCAGTAAGAGCTTGAAGGGCCAGACCTGGTGGGTATTTATGATTAGCTATTTCTTCACCTAGGTTACATTTAAATTATGTCTAGTCCATAACAGGTGGAATTTGTGGAATATATATTTACATTATTAGCAGGTCTTTTGAGTAACGTGGGTGGAGGAGGTCACATAGGACTGAATCCTTTGAGTCTTTGTAGACTAGACGGAGATCACATGTCAAGAGTCTGTAGGAAATAAAACAGATAGAAAGCAATGTAAAACCATCTGTGTAGTTCAAGAAAGTCATACCCTTGATTATCTTAGTGAGAAAATGCTACTGTCTCTAAGGTAGGTCATATGCTTAAACAGGTACATACCAAATGGGCCATTATAACCTTTTAGTTGCCTGATAAAGTGGAGTAGAAAGTTCATTGTCAATGAAAAGACGCATGTCCTTAATGGCTGAGATAACTTCCTAAGCAATGTCACATATGTGGTACTTGCACGGTTGCCCAGTTTTGCCAAATGACACAATGTTTCATTTCTTGCCATTTTAGTTTAAGGCCATGGTTAAGGCTCCACCTATTTGTGTATTAGTCCCTCCTGAATAAGCTGGCAGGTTTATGGGAAGTTAATGACTATTCCAAGTTTGTTATCATCTGCATACTTGGTCAGACAAGCCTTTAATGACAGCCTTCACATGAGAGAAGTAAATACCAAAGAAATGTGACCCTAAGATTGATCCCTGGGAGATATTGCTGATAACTACTCTTTTTGAATAAAGCATTCCTGCCTCTCATAGTAATAAATCAGGTTCTGTCAGTTATCCAGTTTGCTATCCAGCAAGCAACATAGCAGTTTATTTTGTTTGATTAGCTTCCCAATAATGCCAGAGTGTATGATGGTATCCAAGGACTTAACCAGGTTCAGGTTGACATTGACAGTGTGAAATAATTTGCCTGAGTTAATCCATCCATATTATGTTTAAAGAAGCCCTTTAACAAGCTTAAACTACCTTAGACCCAGGGCTTGTAGTCTATGTTCTTGTTAATAAGTCCCATAATGATGTGTTCTATTGCCCTGCAGATTTGAATGGTGAGGCTGGATCAGCAGTGGATCTTCCCTTCCATTCTGGAGCAGAATGACTACCAGAGTTCTTCATTTCTCTAGCAGAAATCCATTGGAGAGGATGAGACTGAATACATTTAGTAGCAAGTCTACCAGACAGTGTCTGCTGCTGACAAGAAGGCAGCCTGGCACATAATCAGGACTTTTGGCCTTGGAGAGAGAAAATTCAGGATCTGTTCAAAGGTGATCAGAGAAGGGTGGTGTAAGTGTGCTAATAAGTTAAGGCGAGTTAGAAAGAGAAAGTGGAATAAACTTAAAGTTAAACTTGTCTGATAATATGTTACCTATTCCCTCAGGGGACAGATAAATGTTGTTGTTATGTATTAACTCTGAGAAATGTGGGGAATTATCACTATGGTTTTTAAAATAACTGAAGAAGGCCTTGTGGTTATCCTTAGCAGAAATAACAACTCTCTATTTATATTTACTTTTGGAGGATTTCATTTTGTTTCATAGGTTCATAGGTTCATAGGTGTGTACTAGGCTGATGGCTCTGAAGCCTTTACAAGCCTACCCCCAAAAAAATTGCCCAGGCACCATGCACCCAATGTTAGTTCACAGTGCCCTTATCTATTAGTGCAACTGGAATGATCCCTGGAGTGAACTTTCTGTTACCCATCCACTCATCAAGATTTTTCCGAGTTCTTTGTTGATCTTTTTGAGTTCATCTTTATATGATAGTGTATTAATTTTTTTTTTTATAGGCTATGAATTCATTCCTCCTATTGCATAACTGCATAGTTAGTTTATGCTAGGGTTTTACTGTAGGGGTGATTCAAGAGTTTGGCATTGTATTCATGTGCATGGGGACATATACATCAATGCTTGCTTTGATGTAGACAAATGTTATAAAGGTCATGAGGGAGCTTAAATGTCATCAGATCATCAGTTAGCTGGATTAGAGTAGTCTCAAAAAACCAGAAGGGTTTAGTGGTAAGTCTAGTAAGATTTACCAAATGTTGGTCTGATTTTTACAATGACATGGTAACTGCAGGTATTGGGCATAGGGTAGCACTTTTTGTGAGAATCAGTTAGGCCAGAGAGCAAGCATTATTGAAGCCCAGGAACCTTTGTAAGTATGTATTTGTGGTGGTGTAGGCTTCCCATGTACTCACCTATTGACAATCTCAGAGGCTTACTGGTTTACAATCATCCATATATTTTGAAGGTAGGAGACAATTAGAATACCAAGTGAACACCCACTTGAGAACAGCAAAGAGAATGTACACCCAGGCACCTTAGCTGAAGGAAACCAAACAAGAGAACCAGGAGCAGTGAGACAGCAGTGCTACCCACTGAATTACTGTGTCACACAGAGCTAACCACTGAATTACCATGTCAAACAGTGCTAACCACTGAGTTACCATGTCAAACAGTGCTAACCACTGAGTTACCATGCCAAACAGTGCTAGCCACTGAATTACCATGTCAAACAGTGCTAGCCACTGAATTACTATGTCAAACAGTGCTAGCCACTGAATTACCATGTCAAACAGTGCTAGCCACTGAATTACAATGTCAAACAGTGCTAGCCACTGAATTACCATGTCACATACCTGTGCTATCAGAACTAGCTTTTTCTAAGATGGGTAAATATAAAGAAGCACAGCGGACTATAACCCAATAAGTGTTTCACTATTTTATGCATAATAGATATCTCTTGCTAATAATATCTTTAGGTTACTTTCAACTTTTCAATTCCCACCAGGGCTTAATGAAAATTTTTGATTAACCAATTAGCATGAATTTTGTTTCCACATTGGGTTATATAAAGGCATTGACTTTTATGGCTTTTTCACTGAACACTGATGAAGGCTGCTTAACCTGCTTAGCAGAAACTGGTTTGTTATTGCTCTACTTATATATGCTTTAATAAAGCATCTTTACACCACAGTCTGCTGACCTTAGTGCTTTTTTGACTTGACTCTTTTTGAGGTTGTGAAGTTGCCATACATCCAAGGTCTCTGTTACAGTAATACTTTCAACTTTTACCACGTTATTAAAAACCTAAGTAGTTTCATCAAAATTTGTAATTACTCCTGGGGGATTCAATAAACTCCATGTAGGCTTGGCACAAAGCCTACAGTTTATGTTTGCACTGTGAGCAGCAGCGCTCATTGCAAACGCATGCCACACACAGTGTTTAAATGCAAATAAGCATGGTTTCATGGCCAGCAACAGTGTTGATAACCAGAAAACCATGTAAAGCAACACAGACCGCAGCAGGCATATAAACACCTGCGTGTTTACTCAGAATGTCACAATGATTACCAGAGTTATTAATAAATCAATGTATATAGTTTCAACACATTACATGAAAGTGTACACAGTGCAGAGTATTGTGGAAATGTATGCCAGGCATACTGAACAAAAAGTTTTGTCAATGAACAGTAACGGTACATAGACTGCAGTATAAATAAACTATCAGGTGGAGTGTGTATTGAATAATGATGCACAGATGAATTGTAGGAATAACAAAGGAAAAGAGGACAGGTGAAACATAGTAATATACAGCTGATAAGGGCATGTTAATGAAAAAAGGAGTAGCATGAACACTAATCACATATCTACATGATACAGTACAGACTGCACAGTGAATGTATATATAGAATGTGTCTTCACCCAGGATGATGCTGCAATATAAACAATTGGCCTAGCTTCTGGTGGCAATCAAGGGGGATACAGTATTTCTCAGCCTGGTATGAGATAGTCAACAGTTCATGCTGCTTTGCCAGAAATGGTTTGCACCTGTGTCCTCTAGGCTGTCGGATACTGCCAAAAGGTGATTACCTTCACAGTAGTGCCTTTTTTAGACAGTGTCAAAGCAATAGATGTTCTGATGTAAAAAAAAAAATCCACTGGAGGCAAACTCAAGGTTCTGCTCCTTAATGCTAGTAGTCTAAACATGAAGCTGCACCAGAGGAAATCCCCAGCCTGCTAGCTGACAGATTTGATGCAAATTCCACCCCCTGGCCCTACTGGCCATACCCCAGATCATACCTGACAACACTCCTCTGCCTAGTATCTCTAGAGATCAGGTTATATCTGCACTCTCCAAGGCTAAGAACATGGCCTCAGTGGTACTAAATAACATCACTGGTTACTTACTAAGCAATCTAAAACAGGACATAGTGGACCCACTTAGGGTTCTCTTTAACCATAGACAAAGAACTGGCATTGTTCCATTGAAGTGGAAAACAGTAATATTAATTACCTTATGCAAAGTGGGGCCATTAATTGACCCTAGGAACTATAGACCCATAAGTATAACCAGTCTCATCTGCAAGACCAGGAAAAGAATCATCATGGACCTTATCAACAAGGACATAGATGACCCTCTGACTCTAGAACCAACCCAAATTGGCTTTTTTAAGGGTTGGTCATGCTTATTAAACCTAGTATGCTTCTTTAAGAAAGTCACAAAGACCTGGATGAAAGTAAGACAGTGCATATTGCCTAACTTGACCTGGCCAAGGTTTTTGACACAATCTTCCACTCTGGTATCATTGAGAGACTGTCTCAGATTGGGATTAACCCTAACATCACTAAAGAGGTAGATAATTAGCTCACAGACAGAGCACATACTGTCAAAGTTGGAGACTCCACCTCTAACATTAGAGCTGTTACCAGTGGTGTACTACAAGGATCTGTGCCTGGCACTTATTGCTCAGAATCTATTTCTTGGAACTCCAGGCTAAAGTAGATGGCCTTTGGTTTATCAAGTTCATAGGTTCATAGGTTTATAGGCAGGTACTAGGCTATCTGCCCAAAGGCATTTATAAGCCTAGCCGGAATGTGTTGGCTTTCGTCGCCCCCTTAGATTAGTTCCCTGTGCCTCTGTCCAGCTGAGCCATTGAAGGGATCCCTGGGGTAAACATTCTGTTTCCCATTGACTCGTCAAGGTTTCTGTTGAAGAGGGTTAGTGAGGAGCTCTGCCTAATGTAGACTGGAATCTTGTTCCAGAGCATGGGAAGTCTCTGTGACAGGAGTCTATCCCTCCAGCATGTCCTATTTATTATTGTGGTGAGGTTTAGATCCCTGGAGCATGTGGCTTGAGGGGATATGGTTTTCTTTATGTGGAGTATGTCCATCAACTCTGGGTTGGACATGGCATTGTATGTTAGGCAGAGATCACCTCTGAGTAGCCAGTATGCAACCGAGTACAGCTGGAGTTTCTTCAGTCGAGCTGCATAGGGCATCTGCTTGAGGCCAATGATCCTCTTGGTGAGGTATTTCTCTGGTCTTTCCAGCTGTTGCAGGTGTCTTGTAAGGTACATCCCAAATGGGGCATTGTACTCTATGATGAGTCTGATGAGTGATGGTTAGAGTGTCCCAATAACCTCTTTCGATCTGGATGCAAACCCTTTTGTGATTAGGTGGGCCACATAGAAGGATTTTCTAACCACTTTGGCAATGTGATTATCAAAGGAGAGGTTACTATCTACTTGGTTCCCCAGATCCCTTATTATGTCTTCTGTATTTAGGGGGCTACCACCTATGTGATAGTTTGTGGGTACTTTGTTTTTTCCAAAGGGGATAACTATGCATTTTTGGCATTTAGCTTGAGGCCATGGTTTTGACAGCAGGTATCTGTCTCAGTGAGACCCTTTTGGAGGATGTCTGTGTCAGCCGGAGAGTCAGTTATAGCCCCTAGTTTGCAGTCATCTGTGAACTTGGTCAGCCATAGTCCTCCTGTGCTTGTTTGTACCTCTGAGAAGTATGTGCCAAACAGGAGGGGTCCTAGGACTAATCCCTGGGGAACACCACTTGTAACCGGTTTAGAGTCAAACCTAGCTCCTGCAACTCTTAGCATGTGGGTTCTGTCCGTGAGCCATTTGACAACCCATCTCATGACGTAGGGGTTTATGTTCGGGCTGGTGAACTTACCTATAATACCTGAGAGGGGAATGGTGTTGAAGTTTGCTGATGATTGAAAATTGCGTGCAATCATTCAATCCCCCACAATGATAACATATTACAGTAGGGGCTAACACAGATAAGTAATTGGTGCCTAAGTCATGGTCTACAACTAAATGCAAAATAGTGCCACTATTATTGCTTCTGGCAATGTGGAATTCCTTGCTAATTACAGTATTGACAACACCCCCCCTTTAAACTCAAACCCAGTGGTGCGAGACCTGGGAATACCGTTAGATAGCAATCTGAACTTTGACCACCAAGTTTCCACAGTGATAAGGAAAGCCTTCTACAGTGCACATTATAAGTAAGGGCATCACATCCAGATCTGAGGATGTTATAACACCACTCTACTTGACCCTCATCAAACCACTAATAGAGTACAATGCTGCCTGCCTTTTGCATATATCTCACCAGACACCTCCAGCAGGTGGAGAGATGACAGGGATTTCTCACCAAGAAAATACAGAGCCTCCAAACCATGCCATGTTGTACATGGATAGACTGAAAGCCCTGTCACTGTACTCTGTATCATATATGTTGCTGAGAGGTGACTGGTGCCTGGCCTACAGGGCAGTCATACCTCTCAACTTCATAGTGCAGGAAATCTGGACAAAATAGGGACACATTTTAAATATTACTCGTATGAACTTAGAAAGTAGATAAATAACAAGTTTTGTGTTAGCATGGATTTTCTGAATCATATAAAGTCTGAAACTCAAATGTATGTCATTATCTATTGACTTCAATCTGCAATGATCTGCCAGAAAACCACACATTTTCTGAGAAACAGACCAAAATATGAAACATAAATCTGGACATTCTGTGAAAATATGGACAGTTGAGAGCTATGAGAGCAGTCTCTCACCACACCCTGATGGAAATGCTGCATATCTGCTATTCTAATGGCACAAGAGTCACTCACTCTAGGGATCTTAACCTAGCATGTGACATTGTCAGAACATCCTTGAGAGACAGATATATCTTCCAGAGACTGCCACTTATTTGGAATACACTTCCAAATCACATGAAGCAAAGCTCCTCACTGACCCTATTCAAGAGCAACCTAAAAAAATGGAAGAAAGACCACAAATTCACCCCAGGGGTGGCACCCATGTCTCTCATGAATGGCGGTAGTTGGTATTGACCATAGATTCATTCTGCAAATTACATCCATTTAAAAAGGACAATTGGGGCTACTTGGGATAAACATGTCTAGACTTGTAAGGGCTGTAGGGCTGCAAGATTACTAAACTCCTATGAAACTATGAAGCTATGTCAACAGTTGTCAGGGGTCATATTACTACAGCTGTTATAGAAGGACCATGTAATGTAGGGGCAGCAATGGCCATCAATACATTAGCTCACATTACTGACTGTAATGCCCTCTTGTAGCCATACTGTACATTAACACCTCAATATGCATATGTCAGTGAATGCAACATTGATATGTCAACTGATCATAGTGGTCATTTTAAGCCTAGCCAGTTATCCCCTGTGAGATTCAAACCCTGTACCTTGTGTTTATAAGGCAAACACCTTAACCTTAATTATGCTGAAATGCCTGAATGAAGTGGGTTGGGAGGGTGGCCTAATGGTTAAGGTGTTTGCCTTAGAAACACAAGGTACAGGGTTTGAATCTCACAGGGGATAACTAGCTAGGCTTAAAATGGCTTGTAAGGGCAGTTAGCCTAGTTATAACCAATGAACTTATGAACCTATGAACCTATGGTCATAGGCACTATTAGGCTGATGGCCAACATCACATGAAATCCTAGTCATTATTATAACATGAAAGTAAAAATGCCTATATGTATATTATGGAAGATAGTAAGACTATTGTGCATATGTGTATTTCTGTTGGATTCCATTACATTCTGCCAGTGTCCATATTAGACATGTGCACCACAGAATTAGCAATCACATATGCTATGGTCTTGGGAAGGCTTGCATAGGCACATGGAAGGATACTGTTTCATGATGTGTATATGCATATTTGACATGAGGATATCCTGTTCTCCTTTTCATGAATGATGTAATGTGGCCAGAGGACAAAGGAGGATGTGTCAGACTACGTGAAAGGTACTCCAAGTAGTAGTGAAATGAAGAGCTATTCCAAAGCTCACACAATGACCATAATGTACCAGCAACCAAACACACAGCAGTACACTGGGGCTGATACAAACATTGCAACTGTGTAAGCATAGAATACGAACGCCATGTAATGGCACAGTAGCAACGCCACATATGTCTGACTGTAATACTGTGATGTTACACTTTATGAAGTATGATAGCATCATTGTATGCTGAGGAGAACATGTTGTGATCACTGTAGGGCATGGATGTGGAGTCAGATCTCTGTGTAAAATTGTCTCAGAAGTGATAGTTGCATGTATAGACAAAAAAGTAGCTTGCTGTCAGATTAGAACATCTTTATATGTAGTTAAAGTAGATTGCACACACAGTAGCTAATGTTATTTCCACAGCACAGGTTTGTCTTGAATACTGTCAGAGTCCATGTTACACAGGATGCCACAATCACTGTACGTTGCAATAAGATGTTTGGAGAACAATTAGACATAGCTATGGACTCATGTATCATTCTAAAACTACCTCAATATTTAAAAACCCTGTACTTAACATAAGCATTACAGCACAATTCTAGATTTTATAGGTCAGAGAATACTTTATAGCTGATGACATCAGCAGAGTCTGGTGACAGGAAGATGGAAACAGCAGATCCCACATGCTGGTGTAAAATTCTCTCTCTAATGTTAAACAAGTGCATAAAACACATACACATATACAGACACCAGTTCCCTGCTGTGATAACAGAACCCCTAGCTATCTAAGTACGCCAACTAGAGACCTCGGTATTTAACAGAAGTGCCACAGCACAAGTCTTATTTGGAGAGTGTCAGACAACATGCTATAACTGATGGCAACAGCAGTGTCAGGTGAGGATAAGATGGTAATAACAGTGTCCCACATGCTGGTGTAAAATGATCTCTCTAATGTCAAGCAAGTGCACAAACACAACCAAGCTGACTGCAGTGAAAACAGGACCCATATCTAAGTATACCAAATAGAGATCTCAGTATTTAATGCTAGCGCCACAGCAAAAGTCTGACTTGTAGAGTGTTAGCAGTGTCTGATGAGGTGAAGATGGTAATAGCAGTGTTCCACATGCTGGTGTTAAATGCCCTTTTTAATGTCAAGCAAGTGCACATATACTAGTTGACTGCACTGAAAACAGAAGCCTTACCTATGTAACTACACAGACTAGAGACCTGAGTAATTAACACAAGCACCAAGACACAAGTCTGACCTTTACAAGGCTGCAGGACAATTTATAGTGGATGACATCATCTTTAGATGTTTGGGAGAAGATGCTGAGATGCCTGAATGAAATGGATAGCTAGTCATGTACAACTGTCAAAATACTGGTACTCCATGGGATTGTAGTGATGTCTGTGGGATATACAGTTATGCTCTTCTGAATAGACAGACAGAGACAGACTCCAATTGACTGCAGAAAGGTTAAAACCCTACCTAGGTACACAGACTGAGAACTAATGTAAGTGCCACAATAGAAGTCTTATTTTAAAAAGGCTGCAGGACAATTTATAGCACATTACATAATCATTGGATGCTTGTGAGAAGATGTTGGGAGGCCTAAATGAAATGGATGTGAAGGCATGTACAAGTTTCAAAGTATCAGTACTCCATGGGATTATGGTAATGACTACAGGGTCACAGTTATGCTCTTCTGATAAAACAGGCACACACACACACACACACACACACACACACACACACACACACACACACACACACACACACACACACACACACACACACACACTAGTTGACTGCAGTGAGACGAAAACCCTTACCTATTTAAGCACACAGATGAGGGCACTCAGTACTTAATTCAAACACCACGGTACAAGGCTGCAGAACAATTTATATTTATAGTGGATGACATAATCATTGGATGTCTAAGAGAAGATTTTGGGAGGTGTGAATGAAATGGATATCTAGCCACATATGACTGTCAAGATATTAAAGATCTGCAAATTACCAGATTGATGAGTGTGCAAAGTGTAGCATCTACTGTTGTGATTCCAGTGTACAGCTATACCTTAAATTCATAGCTTTGCAACCTGCATGCAAACAGCTGTCAACATTGCAAGTATTGGAAAATATGAATTCATACTGTCAGTATAAAGATGTCCATGGTATATAATAAAACATTTTTATTTATTTCAGTAGTGTAGTTGATAAATTTGGGAACAAGTAATGAGAGACCAAGTTTCAAGTGCATGAGTGCAGGTAATGCATGGCTACAGTGTAATATATATTCTTTCCTTGAAAAGTGCCTTCCCTTTGCTTTTGTTTTATGTGTACTTTCATAGGATGAGGACTAAATGGACAGAAAAATAAATAATAAATACTATTGTGCACTTTCCATAGCACAAGGCCATGTAGGGGGGTTTCTCAATCAATGGCAAAGTGTCTGCACATGTGAGATACACAGTTCTATTTGTTTACTAAACCTCTGCACAAACATGTTAAGTGCAGAGGCATGGCAGTCAGCAATGGGTATAGTACTGAGTGTAAGGAAAACACCTGCTGCATATCTGACTTCTTGTCAGCAGGTATAAATGCACTGGCAGATTTCTTTTGCAGCCCAGATGATATCATTTTCAAATCCAGGTGTAGCTAATAGTTTTAAACATGTATTTATACTACAGTGAAATCATTCTTTATTCTACATTCACAGTCTGTTACATTAGTGCAAAGTGTTTAAGCAGCATTGTATGGAGGTTACTGCACCAATGAAGAGCCATTCACCATCACATGGTTTATGTGCCAAACTCCACATAAACACAAAGGCCAAAAATTGAAGGACTCTATTGCTTTTTTTAACTTATGTGTATTGTGTTTAGTTCTATTTTTGACCAGATTAAAGGTGTTAAAATGGGGTAAATAGGTAAGTGGTGAAATGAGGGCAAGCATGGAGGAAGAACAAATGGAAAGTAGTATAGAAATGTTCAAGAGGGAGGCAGGAAAGAATAATAGCTATCCACTTCTTCAACAGTGTGAAATTAAAATATGTATTGAATATTAACTGCATTTGGACTATCACCTCAACAAGGAGAGGTGACAACAATTCAATCACATTGTGTAGCCATTTGTACTGAGTAAAGTTTGTCAAGGAGACATGTGTGCAAAGTGGAGAGCTATCTAAAGGATGTTTTTTTTTGTGGGACAGGTACCCTTTTTTACTTCAGCAAGAGATGAATGTTGGGTAAGTGTGTAGGTATTTCTGGGTCAGGAAGGTAGAGAAGGTGAGAAATCAGATGCAGACAAACAGGATAAAACAAGAAAATCACAGGATGTTGAGGGACACAACAGGCTGGGGGACAACATGACTGGGGTTAGGGAGGGACAATAGCTGCACATGCCCATCAAACATGGGGACAGTGAGAATCTAGTCCTCCACTGCAGGGCAGTCATCACTGTCTCCTTACTCTGCTGGCTATTGGAGTTCTTGCTGCCTTTCCTATGAACCATAAGTGAGAGTACCTTCTCCATCTGGCATAGGCATGCAAAAATGGTGCTGTGCACAACAGTAGTCACCCACCATGGCATCTCCTGGCATGTGATAAAATCCTCACCTCCACCACTGTTCCATCAGTGTACCACATCACCAGCTGCTGGATAAGTGACACATGATGTGGAGGGCCCTTGTAGTGCAGTGGCAGCAGAGGCAGTACTGCCAGTTTGGGTCCTGGATGTGCTGGGCATCAGTGGAGCAGGGCAGGGAAAACAGCAATAGTTAAGAATGATGTACTGCCAATGTGTGATATTGCATTTACTGGTAGTGTGCAAACTGAAACAATAATGCCAACCATGTTTGTGTGATGTTAAGAGCAGAGCAACACTGCCAAACAGAGAGGAAAGCAGTTTTCGAAACTGGAAGGTTAATCTGACACTTGGCATTAGTTTTATGGTTGTTTGCTGCTATAACTGTTAAGTGATTTAACTTTTCAGACATACTGGGGGCATAAATTTTATGACCTGACACATTTTTGTGTGGCTTTATATACAGATAAAATTAATTTTTGCAATGTAGGATTCAAACCTATGCATAAGATGCAAAAATGTCTTCCATAGCAGTGATTGTTCATCCTTGCCATAGAAGATTCTCAGACATGCTCATCAATTATATATAAATGCACATGACAGATTGAGGGGTGAACCATGTATGTGTGTTGCCTGAGAAGGTCCTTGAATATACATTCATTTGTGCATGAGTATTATTGACGTCTGATGGCCATCCCAGGCCTGACAAAACAATTATAATTACAGAAACATATTTGACAGTGTATCGTCAGTCACACACATAATTTATATGAGCTCCACTGCTATACAAACTTATTGTTTTTCATAATTATGTTTACATTGTTTCATGTGTTTATTAAAATTGAGTGCACAATCAGTAATAAAATTTGGAGTGTGCAATAATAATGCTGCAGCGATGCAGTGGTAGCATTGACACCTCACAGCACGAGGTTCTCCAGTTTGATTCTTGGCTAAAGTGCCTTCTGTGCAGAGTCAACATGTTCTCCCTGCATTCATATGGGTTTCATTTGGGTGCTCCAGTTTCCACCCACTTTCAAAGACATGCATCTGGAACATTTCTCTCTGGGCCTCTAATAAAAATTGGCTATATTCCAAGTTGGACTTTCCTGGTTATCAAATAATAAATAAATACAATGTTCATGTAAATTTTAATATAAAGTAAAATGGAACAGCAGTAAAAAATAATTGGAAACTTGTATTAGAACCCAGGATCATCTGCATTGCAGCTCTTACACTTTCACCTGCTGCCACAGGAATACTTAAAAAAACACTGGATATTTTCATATTCATTATTAAATTCTCTGTGTTATCTCCTGCTCAATGCTGCTTAGTGTGTTTGCACAGTGGCAAAACATAGAGGATACAATGTTTCAGTTTTGAAACTGTCTGTTGTCTGTTTCCTGTCTGCAGGTGTACTAAACCTGCAAATGTTGGGGAAGGTAGGTAACCACTACACAATGGCATTTAGTGGATTTGTATGATGGAAAACAAAAAAATGCAACAATATATCCTTTTTGAAATCAAGAATGCCTGCATCCTGTCTGCAGGTATTCTATTTGTTTTGTGTGTGTGTGCCATTAGTCCAGGTTTGCACTAAGTTAAGTCGTGCACACATGTGAGAAGCAAAGCTAATCTTGCTTTATCTGTGTAAGCAGTGTTTCTTAGATTTCATCCTTAAATGCAAAATGTGGGACTTGACTTGGTCTACAGATAGCATATACTGTGTGGATCACTGTGTTTAGTGGATGTTCTATATGCATATGATTCACAGGTCCAGTTTATGTATTGGTTGTCACAGAAGTGCATTACATGACATTTATTGCATTTATCTGTTTTCCGTGTTTGCTCTAAGCTGGGTGCTGCCAAAACACTGCTATTAAAAAGCAAACCAAAAACATATATATAATCAACAACATTACAAAATAAACGTTAGCACACATGAACGATTTTTACATAGGTCTTGTTTTGAACTCTCACAGCAATTAACCTACAAACCACAGTAAAGTTGCTTTATCCCTCTTTAGCACAGAAAAAGCTTTGTAGCAGGGATGAAAATCATTGTACATACAAACAAGTCCAAAATCACCCATGGCATTAGTAAGACAAATAACACTTGTACACTTCTGAGTTGTTTTTTGATGTGATAATTTCAGATGTAGTGCAATGAGTGATCACACAACCGTTTATGAATATCGCTTGCAGAAATGCAGCTCTGTCTTTTTTTTACTCAATTTTTTTTCTTCAAAGAATAACAAATAGCTTAATTAAAATGTATCTAAATAATTAGAAAAAAATAACAATCTATATACAATATATACATTTGGCCTGAAGTTAACTTCTAAGATAAACCAATCTTGATCAAATTATGTAAGACAGAGACAAATATTTTTCTTTTTTTTTCTTTTCAAGAAGAGTCTGAGTTAATTTTTAATGTCTCAAAAAGAGATAATGTTTTCCTCCATGGATTGTTATTCCATTATTTAGGAGTAATTCTCAATTCCTTGACATTAGTTTCCATCAGTGCTGCTTCATTCAGTAGACTTAAAAATTCCTCAAAGGATGGTTCAGAGATGGATTTTCACTTTCTTGAGATACACTTCCTAGCAACCCTTAGTATAGTCTATAGGAAATATACATCTTTATTCATTTCAGTTTTTTTTTCATTAACATTCAATAACATTAGAGTTTTAGATGATATAAATGTATCTGTGAATATAGCTTTTAAAAAGTTACTGATATCTTCTCAGAATTTTTTGACTTTAATACAATCATACAAGATGTGTATCCAATCTGCTTTGCACATTTGTAAACATCTCCAGCAGGTAACATTATTAGAGGTATTAAATTTGACTAGTTTATTGGGTGTAAAAAATATTCTATGCAGAAATATCCACATATATATTCTCCAAAATTGTGTGTTGGATGTTAATTTAATAGAATGCAATATATTAGTTTTGCTTTCTATGGACAAGCTTATTGAGTGTCATTTAGTGATGAAATTAAAATAGTTCTGCTGAGTTTTAGCTTTATAGTTTATTAACATTTTGTATAGTTTTGAAGTTATATTTTCCCAGTTGTGATTATTATATATAATTTCACTCAAATATTTTATAAATTTAGGTTTGTCTTTAGATGATGAATTATTAATTATTCTGCAATGATCTTGTAAATATATCAGTACACTTTGAAGTAGTAGTCAGTCAGAAGAGGTGATATTATATGTATTTATTATATATTGACTGTCTACAACTTTTTGATTGATAATACTATGCTGCCAACAGGTAAAGTCCTTTGTTCCCCATGTGCTAAAAGTATTCTTACGTAACTTATTAACATTTTTTGTTGTGGAACTAAAAGGAGTTAATAAATCCATCCAAAATTTTATATCTGTATTGGCATTAACAAATTTTCTAAAAGAGTTAAAATGTAATTTATGAAGTTTAGTTTAGTGGGTTTTGTTATATTATACTGAATGCTAATGCATAAAATGTGCCATAGTTTGTTGATTTGATCAGTTAACATATATATTTTTATTATGGAATTTTCATTTTAATAAATAATAGTATGTATAGTTTTCCAGTTAGAAGAATAATTTGGATCTGACCAGTTTATGATGATGTTGAAAATAGAGGCTTTAATAGAGGTCTCTATATCTGGAAAACTGATTCCTCCATGTTCCCAAGGTCTGATATAGTGCATGAAAACTACTCTATTTCTGTTAGGGTACCAGAGAAATTTTAATAAAAGTCTATTTATTTCTTTTAAGAGGTGTTTATCTGGTAACATAGGAATAGCTTGTGTATGTATAAGTTTTTTGGAAGTAATATCATTTTTATTAATTGTACTCTGTCTTCAAAGGCTAGATATATTTTATTCTATTTTACTACATAATTATTCATAGTATTTATGATATTATAGTTTGTAGTTAAGGTTTCTTCTATATTTTTGCATAAAATAATACCTAGATAATTTAAAGTGAGACTTGTTTACCAATTATACAGTTTCCATCTATTAGAAAGCCACTATTTTTGTTCAACTTTCTTCAAACTGCTTATCTAATCCTATTAGATATTCTTTTGTGGTGGATAAAGTAAGGCGTATGTCATCTTCAAATAGGATAATTTTAGAATTATATTGGCCATATATAGCAATACCTTTTATTTTAAAATTGTAACAAATTGAAGATGCAAATAGTTCAATAGCTAATGCAAATAGAATAGGAGACATGGGACAACCCTGCTTTGTACTTTTAGATAGTGTTATAGATTCAGAAGTAAATGGTCCTAATTTTACATACGCTATATTTTTTTGTAATTTTTTTTATCAAAGAAATAAATGAATGAGAAAATTCATAAAGTTTGAATACTTTAAATAGATAATCCCAGTTTAATGAGTTGAAGGCTTTTTCTATATCTAGTGAAATTAATAGAGCTTCTTGATTTTCTCTATTTAAAATGTCAATAAGTGTTAATATTCTTTGAATGTTATCATAAGTATGTCTGCTATATATGAAGCCTGTTTGATCTTCCTTTATAATATGAATCATAGATATTTTAAATCTATTAATTAGGATAAACATACAAATGTTATAGTCATTATTGAGTAGAGATATTGGTCTATAAAAACTACATTGCATGGGGTCTTTATTTTCTTCTATGATAGGTGTGATTAAGGAATATCTCCATGACGATGGTATTGTGTTTTGTGTTTGGATTTCAAGCAATGTTTTATGAAAAATTTCAGTTAAAGATGTTGGAAAAAATTTGTATAATTCAGTTATAATGCCATCAATTCCTGGGGCTTTATTACACTTACTTTCCTTAATTTTTTTCTATACCTTCCTTATGTGAAATTTGTTTTTGAGCATGTAATTTTAGTTTTCCTGGTATTTTCTTAATTTTGGAAAAGTTTAAATTGAAATTTGAAAAAGAAAATGTTTGAGATTTGCCAGTTCTATAGTGTTCAGTATAATGATATTTAAAAGCATCAAGAATACCATTTATATCTGATACTTTTTTATTCTTTTTCCCCTCATGAAGAATATTGGTGATATTGTTTGCTCATAGGTTGGTACTAGGGTATTGGCCCTAGGGCATATAAAAGCCTAGCCATAACAATTCCCTGGCTATTTCTTCCCAACGTATTTACTTCCCTGGACCCCTGTCTAGCAGGGTGACTGACGAGGTCCCTGGGGTGAAGTTTTTTTCTAGATTGCCTTTTGATTCTCATTGCTAGGTTGTGCATATGTCAATGGGACGTAACTATGAGTTTAATTTTAGTTTTTCTAGTGCCAAATTAGTTTTATGTACTAATATTTCATTATATTTTTTGTTTAGTTCATCAATTGTCTTTTTGTTACTGGAAGAATTTGTTGAGTCATTGTTTTTAATTTCTATAAGTTGTTTTGTATGTTATGTAATTCAGATTCCCATTCTTTTGAAGTATTCTTAAACCATGTCAGAGTTTTACCATATAGATAAGCTTTTAAAGTATCCCATATCATGTTTATGTTAATCTCTTCAGTATAATTACTAAGAAAAATTGTAATTCTGAAACTAACCATGATCTAAATTCATTCAATTTTGTGATATAAGCTGGTATTCTTGTCATATGGGCTAATTTCTTAAAGTCTACTTGAAGTTTAAGAATAAGTGAACTATGATCTGATAATGGATAGGGGATTGTTGACAAGTTAGTTATTTTTGTATTTAGTTCTTGGGAAACATAGATTTTGTCTATTCTTGTTTGGGTACCACATCTATGATCTTGATGGGAAAATAATAGTGAATCATTTTCTTTAAAGCTAAATATGTCAATTAGGTTATGATTTTCACTCGATGTTTTAGGTATTTTGCTATAGAAGTTAAATGTAGATTTCTCTTATTAGTAGTCTGAGAGTTATCTGAGATACAATTAAAGTCTCCACCTATTATCAGATTTCCCTTATATATTTTGCTAATGAGGTTTAGATGTTTTTTTAACTGTCCCTATTCCTATTCCAGGGAGCCAGTACAAATTTACCAGTGTCCAAATTATATTTTAAATTTCACTACAACAAGTGCTATGAGTCCTTCTTTGTCTTCATAGTTATATATGATTTGAGGATTGGTGACATTCTTCCTCCACAATGTTATTACTCCTCTAGTTTTTGTTTTATATGATGAATGAAATAACATTAAATACTCATTTGTGTTCCATATATGTTTATCATTTGTTTTGAAGTGAGTTTCTTGGAGAAAGATCACTTGTATTTTCTTTAATTTTAAATATCTTAATAGATTTGATCTTTTCTTTGGATTGTTCAAACCATTGATATTTAAAGAAAGTAGTGTTAATTTCATATATTTTGAATAATTTTAGAGTTTACTTGTATAATAATTAAAACTCAGAACTCTTTCATAGCATTGTAGTTTATTAAAATTCTGATATCTTCTATATATTATGATTAGATTGATTTTTTCTGTTGAGAAACATTAAAAAAATTCTAGTTCAGGCCCATAAAAAGAAAAAAGCATAACACGAGAATAATTATCTGTAACAAATTAATGCAACATTTTAGAATTTCCCCTTTCGTACATGGAATGGTAAACATTCCTAATCCAATAGATAAAAAATAATCTAACAGATTATCCCTCATACCTTAACAACAAAAATCCCTATAAGCTCCCTATTGGTTTCTCCGGAGATTTTTAAAAGTATTTAATAAATCAATATTTAAATAAACATATTGATCAGTTATATTTAAATAAACATATTGATCAATTATATCTAACTTTAACTATAAATATATATGAAAATTTGTGTAAATACTTCCATTTATATCTCGTCGCCTCTCAAGTAGTAAACTATCTAGTAAACTGTCACGGTATAAAATCAATACATATTGGATGTAACTTTAACTGTCTAGAATATTGTATAGTATTCACCCTAGAGAACTGCTTTGTGTCCATTAATATTTAATAAGGTTTGTTCTAAACTTCCCAAAAAAAAAGAATCTATAATTTAAAAGTACAGTAATGACTGTAAATTGAATTTCATATTTCCTGACAGTAATGATCTTGAAAACATCAATAATTTCTGTCTCAGGTAAGCATCTATGCTTAAGGTTTTGATATAATAAAATGTTATAATGTGTTTTTTTTTTTTTTTTTAAATATATTCCACTATTCATTAATACAAGTTGCTAGACTGTGACATATATTTGAACATATTAAACACTTCACACTTCTCTTGTTACTAACTATGGACATTGCTGTTTCAAAATCTGTATGATGAGTAGAAATATTATCAGGAACTATTACTTGATTGTAATGGCATATATTTAATTTAAATATACTAATAATTTTCCCACAGTGTTTGGAGTATAATACTTTTCTTTGAAATTATAATAGTACCTACAATATTAGCTGAGAATTAGGCTAGCTGACCTTGTGTGACTTTTTAAGACTAACCATTTCCTTTTATAGTGGAGAATATCAATATTGTGATGTGTGCCTATGAGATTCACAACTCAACCATTACATCCCTCCAGACCAAATCTATACAAAGTTAGCATAAACAAGATCCATAAGACCATGAATAACTCATTCACAGAACATTCTGTATACTCACATCTGTATATTTGTGCATATTCAGTTGTGTAACTGCACCCTGATCTTGATAACAAAATCTTTACATTGAACCACATATAGTTTTTGATGTACCTATAATGACAGGCATTCTGCCTATGTACACCTTTGATGTTTAACTGAAATAGTAAATGCAAAAATCACATTGGTCATAGTAATATACTTTAACTGTAGTTTTGTAAAACTTGGAGAGAAACACTCCATCTTGATTTACCTAAATGCATGTTAGTTATGGTAAGCCATAAGGAATCATGACTATTCAATCTAAACAAGCTAGATTAATCACTTATTGTTACAGCGAAGTATTTTTTACAGACACATTATAAATAAGGCTCAGATCTTAGAGTATCATTCAGGTCTAAAACAACTTCAAACAGTCAGTTCACAAACTTCACTCATTAATATATTTGACTGTCAAATATCACCTCCAGCTGTCAAACTATTTCTCATATTCTCAGCAGCATAATTTTTGTATATCTAGTGAATGTTAAATGCTGCTGAAAAGTTTCAACAATAATGTTAGCAGTGAGGATTTCTCTGTGCAATTGTACAGCGTTAACAGCTATCAGAGTCTGAAATTCAGTCTGGTCTGCACAAGCCTTTACTTTCTCTAACTATACTTTCCTGTTCTAATCCTGAGAGAAGTGCAGCCTATATTGTCCATTAACATTTTGATTTTCTGTTGAGATACTTATAAGATTGATTGTCCCTTTAAGAACACAAGGAAGTGTGTTTGAGCATTATCTCAGCATTTCCTTCCATAGTTTACATTCTTATACACTGGATCTTTGCTTATTATACTATTTTGAATAAAAGGTCAGTCTTTACTTCTCCACAACTAACTCTCATACACTATAAGGATATCTTACTAACTTAATATATTTCAGATTTCTATAATGTCAGTACTATAATTGTGTGTTTGCTCTCATTCATTATTTTTTAATACTGCTTTGTGTCTCGTACATAAGGAAGGAAGAAAGCAACACTTGTATCTGCCAGCCTTGCCATATGTGAATGTTTGTTTAGGGAACTGCGAAGCAAATTAGCATTCTAAAAAGCTTACAAGTGATTTTTGACAACTCACAGCTTCCTGGAACTTCGCTCTTTTAAAAATGGCAGATTTAATGGAAACTAGTTAATGCTGTGTTAATTATGGAGCTTACTTGTCTAACCATCAGCTATCAGCTAATCTTATACTTGGAATAGGTAATCTGTTACTTAGATATGGTAGTTTACATTGTACATAGTCCAAGACAATTTGCATTATGACTTGAACTGTTTACATATTTCTCAAAATGATACAATAGTTTACATGTACATAACTGTCAGTTTATGCATTCCTCAAAATTACGCATTCCTCAAAATGACAATCAAACGAGCATATATTCTCCCATTTCTTCACATTGGTTTTTAACTTCCGCCTGACATGTCAAATAAAACAGCATTTAATGATAAAACACTTAGTTTCTTTTTATGCATTCAATGAAAATGCTTAGTAGTAAGTTAATTTATATGAAATGAGATACTGAGGAAAAAAATGAGACAATTGAATAAATAAATGATTGTACATATGTTTTTGTTTTCTTTAGTATATATCTCGCATCTTAGTAGATTCTTTGAGAGTATTAGTGGTTACTTTGTATTTTGTTTTAGTCCTTTGTTTCTTCTTCTTTACTTCAGACCACAATTTTTTTTTCAGGAGATCTTTTCAAGGAAGTAGATGACATCCAATCCATCTCTTCTGGAATTGATATTATGTTGTTATTCTAGATGAAGGAAGATGCTTCCTCTAGGTTATTGAAAGTCCTTCTTCCATTTGAATAAAAGATCTTGATTTTTGCAGGATAAACAAGTTGAGCTGTTATTTTGTTTTGCATAAGTAGTTTCACCAGTGGCCATTTTTTTCTCAGATCTAGTACTTTGGTGGAATAGTCATTGTCAAATCTGATTTGATTGTGTTTATATTTCAAAGGACTTTTTCTCCAAGCTGATTTGAGAACAAGTTCTTTGTCTAAATATGACAAAAACTTTACTACAATTGATCTTTAGGGTACATTTGGTGAGGAAGGTATTGGCTTTCCTATGGCTCTATGAGCTTTTTCTATACCCCAGGAGAAGCCTTCTTTTAAGTCTAAGATTTCAGGTAGACAAGAGTTTAAAAATAAAATAATATTCTCACCTTCAGTTCTGTCTGGAAGTCCAAAAATTATTATATTTGTTCTCCTTTCTCTATTTTGCAGATCATCTACCTTGTTAATAAACCAGTTGTTTTGCTGTAAAAGAAATTCACTTTGCTTTTCTTCTTTAAAGTCTCTCTTCTATGTCACATAATAAAGTTTCAATATCTGATGTTTAGTTTGATGTTGTTGAAGTAGTTCTCTGATGACATCAGTTTGTTTTGACAATTTTCTTTTAGGTTTTCTAAATTGTCTTTAAATCTGTCCATTTTCAAAGATAGCTCTTGTAGTGTAGAGAACAACAACTGTATTTCTTTTTTCAGATTAGTTTCTGAGTGAGAGTTCTTTGAGTTGATAATTTCCACAAAGCAGGAATAATCTCCAAGTTGTTTTGACAGGAAAATGTCAGTGAAAAATCTCCAACGTTGATATACAGATAGTCCAGAGGTTTACTAACAATATTTGGCTATTTTTGTTTGATAAAATTAAGTATTTCCTGTGTTTTAGGATAATTATGTGGAGCTCTATAAAGTGCTGCTTTCAGTTGGCCATCTCAAATGCAGCTCTGTCTTATCTTTGTATGGTGTTCATTCTTCTGTTATCTGAGCAGTAATCTGAGACATGCAGTCTGTAAGACATTTGGTATCATTGTCCTTAAAATGTATGAGAACATTAAATGGCAATAATATACAGTGTTAATATACAGAGAAATGCAGGGGAGTTTTTCTATTATTGAACAGAAAATGTGAAATGTGTGTTGCTTACTTACATTTAAATGCTTAATAGAATTACTTCTATACTGTAAGTGCAACCTGGATGACACACCCACAGGAGGTAAGGCAGTGTAAATTACTGTTGTGTTTTCTTTCTCTCTACCAGTAATCATTCATAGTTGCAATCCATTAGCAAAAACACTGAGAGAGTGCTTTTACTGTTTACATCTGCTAAACAGATCCAAGAAGTTTGGATTCAGCAATTCTAATGAGTTTACACCTCATTTCCATATTCACCATAGACACAGGCCTGCATCTACACTATGAAAAGGGGACCATGTAGCTTATGAATCTGGACAGTGAGGAGAGCTGTGCATGTGGATAACACAGAAGAACATTGCTATTACTTTGGATTTATCTGCAGAGAAGACTACTGATCTTCATAAGATATGATTGAATTTTGCAATTATATACAGGATTTGCTCACATGTAACTAGGACAGATATTTTTATATATATGCCCAATGAAAAATGCAACTTTTATCAGTTTGCACTCCTTAGAAGTTTAATGATGCCATATGCATTTTTGTCAGGTCATTTTAGTTCCTCAGATGTACAGCCTTATTAACTTTCATCACAAGTGTTACTGTTACAACTGTTTCTCTTTATGCTCTTCTATTTTATTTCAGTGAAAAGCAAATGTCCTATATTTTAATACACAGGAGTGTTAGCCATTTAGGATGTCCCATATGCATCTCTAGGGGAGTTCGGGACACAGGTAGAGGTGACTGATAATTGGATAAAAATGACTGTTCTGCAGTAAATGTGTACACATGTTTTTGGGATAGTTTACTTGAAAGCACTGATAATTCACTGATGTTTTATTCCTTGTTTGGTACAAAAATGTTATTTGCCTGTTGTTTTGGAGGTGTGGGAGCCAAGTTTCATGTCTGTGTTGGCACAACCAAAAAGTTCTTGCAGAGGTTTGCTTTGCTATTGTTAGTCCTTGTTTTGGATAAAACCTTGGTCTGTATGTGACTTTGATATGTTAGAACCACATAGCCCTTCTTATACTTGAATAACTGATTTTTTTATCCCATGGTTAATATTGAAAAACCTAATAATATGTGTTATATCTAAGCAGGACTTTTATTTATGTAATATTTATATATAATATCCTTTTCTATTTTATGTCACTTAGGACTGTGGCACCCAAGCATCCCATTTCCAGCAAACTCCCCTTCAGTGTCACAGAGAATGATGTGATCATCCAGTCCTTTCTCCAGCATGGTATATTTCTGCTTGAAAGAGGACTTGGAGATATGTCTAGAAGAAAGCAAACTTGGAACCAGATAATGAGCAGCATAAATGCTGTTGAGAGAATGCAGCAGGACATATGATCAGGTGCATCATGGGGTACTGACATGATTTCATCACCCCAGAGGAGAGTAACTGCAGTGGCTCATGGGACAGCTGGTTACCGGGGGGCCCTGCTACACACCCACTACTGACACCAAATGAAGATTTCCTGTCCATTGTCAGGGATCCAGAGAGCTCAGTGGAAAGTGCATAGCATTATGTGATTGATGTTGATGCTGCTGTTTCAGGGAGGACAAGTATACCACAGGAGGTGCTTCCCTATAGGCTTACATATATCAATTTTAAATATTTCTTGTATAGAAAATATTAATAACAATAATTAAGTTGGTTTAGGAAAATTCTTTTTGGGGGTTAGCAATTTATCAATTGATATAGTTAACACATTCTGGTTCATTACACAGGGTCTTGGGGTATATGTGTCATCCACATTTCACTTGAATGAATTGTTAATGGGCATATTAAGTGTGCTGCTGTTATTGTGATGATTGTGTCCTTACATTTTGCTTAACATCTTCTAGGACCATCTTCCCTATCAAGTGTGGAGTCATCTGCACATGGTAAGCCAAACATTTGTATTTCAGCATTGATGAGCATTTGACAGAAATATGCATTTATCCATATGTGTGTGAGGTGGATTTCAGAACTGTGTGTGTATTGTTGTGCCATCTGTGATAGTGTCACAAGTGTTACTTTGTTAACATATATTAAACTGTAGTAGTGTAGCTATTAATTTCTTTTCTGTGTTTGCTGGTTATTATCACATGATTGTGACAGTGGAAGTGTAGGACTCTTACCACCTGATGTCAGAATATTGTCAGACTCTGATGATGATGGTGGCCAAACACAGGCACAGGCAGGGGGAGCAGAGGCTGAATCTGACACTGAGGGTGACATTCAGCCATCCCTTGTAATTCCACTGGACACAGCCAGTAGGCCTATACAAACCCATTCCAGTGAGCTCTGAGATATTGGACAGGTGGAGGTTGACACACTTGATCAGGGTAGTGTTGTTACTTTAGATACACTGCCTATTGTCTCTGGCTGCAGCCAAAGTGTAGGTGAGTTGCCATGCAGAAGGGTTATTAGGGTGCTCGGAGGAGGCTTGCTGTCCATCCTCCACCTGATCCTGATGTTTCTTTTCCTGCCACTTGATGTATGTTTAGGGCTGTCATAGAGGTGCAGGCACATTCCGATAGGGCCTACAAGGAAATTCTTAGGGTTGTAGATATGGCACAGGCTGATATGCGTGACTGTCTATACCTGGTTGCTGATTCAATGGATCAGATGAATGACACATTAGAATAGGCAAAGTCTGTGATGGGGCATGTTCTGGGAGAGGGATGGCATCCAAATGGGAGTACATCAGTGGCATCATCTGATTTTAGCCGGCATGGCCATGCCCAGTCATGATCCTATAGTGACAATACTTCCAATGCTCCCTCAGTGGTTGAAGTGTCCACACCCAGACATGGCAGGCCATGGGGTCATGGTCTTGGGCATATGCATAAGGAGAGCTTATCCAGCACACATCAGTCACATCCATGAAGCAGCAGTGCATCTGACGGTGAGCATGGGCATGCTATTGCAACTCCTGGCAGAGCCAGTTCTCATGCTCTCAAACAACAATTAACTGTTACCCCTACCATGCATAACTCACACCTGTCTGACATACCAGGATGTAGAGCTAGCACAGAGCTTGTCTGTGTTCTGGCAGACCCTCACATACCTTTTTAACCTGGAGTGCCCATGCAGACACACACATAATAGTTACATGGGTCAGTCATGAGGCTTAAAGCTGTCTCACTGGCAATTTGATACCTTATCAAAATGTCTGCCTGTTTCTTTTTCTTACTCACTCCTGCTCCCCCACACAACACCCTGTGCAAATGATAACTGTGCCATATCCTTGTTTTCTATCTTTTGGATTCAGGAATGCATACGTTTTTTGTCTGATGATTAGGGTGCATAGCTGACTTAGTGCTTGGCATATCTGTTTTGCAAATTGTAATACTTTCTTACAGGTTTTTGTAATGTGCACATCTCTTCCAATCTCTTAGACCAATAAGGCAGGAACAAGCCATAAATAAAAGTGTGACAAAGACCCCAAAATGGGGAGAGTTTTTGAACATTGTGGTCTTACAAAATTAGACAGTTGATAGAATAACAGGTTTTGCTTTACTATTTTTATATTTGTTCTGAGAGATATAAAGTCTGAAACTAAAATTTGAGTCATTATTTTTTTAACTTCACTCTGTAAGGATTGCCTATTGCAAATGTATGAGGCCAAACTGTGGACATTCAGTGAAAATCTTTACATTTCAGACATAAGGCTTATTGGTTGATAGAGGACACATCTATTCACATAACTGACTTTTGTCACATCTTGATGTTATTCCTGTAAAAATCATCCACCTTATACTTACTTACATTACCAAGTAACACTATGCAATGATATGCCATTAATTTACATTCTTAGACATTTATTTTTCTATTTCAATTTTAACACTTACCTTGGAAATCCAGCATTTGCAATAGTTTTAGTTCAGGGCTGACTGTCTGATGCTAACAGCACAAAGCCATTACGTGGGTAAGTAAAGGTTATGAGTATTGGCTGGAATCAATGTTACTGTATGTATGTGCAAGGGATGAAGGTTTTATCCCCTTAGGTGGTGAGCATGTCTTCTGTCCATTCCCTCTTGGCCAGTCCAAAGCAATATTGTGTAAGTCTACTTCTGCCTACACCCACAGCAGTTGCTGGTTCCCACTCTGACAACTCACCTACGTGCGGCTGTGGTGACTTTGCCAGTGGTGATGGGATGTGTGGCCCTTCCCCTTCCTGTTCCTGCTGAAGCTGTTTTCACAGGAATGTTGTGGCACATGGCACAGATGGTGAATATTTTAAGACATGTACAGGGATTGTACTGCAGGGCTCCTCCAGATGTTTCTAGGCACCAGAACTGCAACATCAGCAGTCCAGACACACGTTCTGTAATATTTCTTGTTTGATTGTGTCTCATTATAATGTTTTTTCTGTTGATGAGTCCATTTATGATGGGTTCATCAGGCACAGTTTGAGTGTGTAACCTGCATCCCCCAGTAAATGACCCTGTTGGAGATCCTCCCTAGTGAATATCTAAATAGCTGATTGTTGTGCCAGATATGTGATTCATGGTAACTGCCTGGTTTGCCAATATACACATTCAGTATGATTCTCCTAGCATTACACATGACCAGGCAGTTACTGGCACGGTAATCCTTTATATTAATGTACACCCTTCCCTGTTCCCTGGGCAGTGTTTTGATTTCTACATGTTTACAGTCTATGGCACCCAGGACTTCAGGGTAATGTGCTACAGGGTAGAAATCTTGCATAGTTCTGGCTCTGTCCTCAGGTGTAAGAGGAAAATATATCTACTAACTGGCAAGTTATAGCCTAACATTCAGAAAATGATGGAGGATCCTGAATGCTGATGCCTGTGAAACTCCCAGCATGTCTCCTGTTGGACTCTGTTCCTGTAGGCAAAATTCTAAGTGCTATACATACCTTAGTCTCCACTGGTATTGGTTCCCCTCTGTTTGCCTTTGCTCTCAGATGAGGATGACAACGGTTACAGAGTTTCTGTAGTGTGTGTCTCTGTCCACCATGTAGTGCTCCATACTTTCCACCGCATGCAGATTATGAAAAGTTAAACAGGGTCTAAACACTCTTCTTCTTCTTGGCCATGGGTTATCACCAGCACCAGCAGCATAGACATGGGTCTGCTGCACATACACATGAATAAGAGCAACAGCAGCCCCTAACATTCTTTCCATGTAGCCTCGTTTCCATGGCTGTATCCCAGTAGGTTTAAGAATACTCAGGGAAAACCAGCACTGAGTCTACACAGTTGCTTTTTAGCTTGTTGAATAACTCTTTCATCTTGGATTGGTTGGTTAGCATACAATTCAGCTGCTTATTCTGTAATTAGCATGCCACAATGTTTGCCATGTTTGCACAGCTCTACACTCCATGTAAAGCCTCTAACTGAATACAAAACTGTGTGCTATCGTGTGCATATCATGTCACAATTCGCACACGGTTTTAGTGGATCATGAAGGCTTTATTGAATCTGCACCATTGACTACAATTTGTCATACAATGTAAATATTCAGTTTGAATAAAAAAGGGAGAGAGGCAAAGTAAATAGATAAAAGTGTAAAGTGAAAAATATATCTACCAGAGAAATAGGAGAAAGACTGAATATATTGTTTTTATGCTGTTTTAGTAATATCACTAAAAAAAGTTAATTTACTACTTGTAATAGTTGATACAAGTTATATTAGTACTTAATACTGATAATGGGTAACAGAAGTTAAATTGCTGCTTTTACTGCTTATAAAAAGACATTAATTTACTTTGTGAACATACACACAATTCAGTACTGTTCCTTAATTTACAATTTAGGATTCATACCCTTAAGGTAGCATGAGTCACCAGCCTGTCAGATACATCAGCTTCACTGGCACCATTTTATGTTGCCAACAGAATGCTAACAATTTTCCTAAGCAGCTTAATAGCAACATTTCTTAAACCCTGAGGCTGGTCTCTTTGGAAAGGTGTTTTCTTTACTGAAGAGAGATTTAAGAAACACTGAAAATTAAATCATTGATGATTTAGTATCTTTTTTAATGTACAAACAACAATCAGGTTAAAGGTACATATTCTGACAGCCCTTACTCGTGAATATAACTATGGGTGTGTTTGATGCAGTATATCTTTACATTGTACTTGGCTGTGCACTTATATCAGTAGCTTGCATTACACTGTACTGATCATCTAACAGAGCTTTATATCAGGACACAGTGAGCAAGCTCAAACATGAGTAATTAACAAAAAGCTGAAGAGGTGCATGAACATGTAATTCACCACAGGAGGCCAGAAAAATGTGTATTCAGGAACTAATAAAGTCAATGAGACAAAACCCAAAAGCACTTTGCCTGCTATCACAAAATGATATTGTGGAAGGGAACACATTCTTTTGTAAGGAGTGTGACTAATGTGAATAATATGGATTAGGATCCCTGATAACAGATAACATATGAAGGTTGACTTATTTTAATATAGCGGAAAGCATTTAATGACAGTTTTGAATTGCTTATATATACCAAGTGTATGTTGAAGGATTTAATTCAATTGGTCAGTGTGTGCTGTTGACATAAAACTGTTCTTTACTGAAGTGTAAAGAACTTGATGTTAAGTACATTGTAATTGTTATATGTTGTGTTATACTAGTATGGGGTGGGACCAGGAAGTGCAAAAGAATATGTAAGATACATCAGTACTAAGACCACCAGGGGGAATTTAATAAAGCCTACACAGACTTATTTTCCATATAGGCATAGTGGCACACTGCTTACATGAAAGGAAGCAGATGTGTGATCCAGTAAAGGAAGGTGAGGGGCATGCACGAGTGTGCGAACAAGCAAGTGTCCATGGCATGAAAATCACCTCATATGCAAGTGAAATGCTTGCAAATGAGGCAGGTAGAGTGATCCAGCAAGCTGATAGGCAGTCGTGAAGACCCTGTGTTGGTGTCCATAATATACATGAAAAAAATCTGTGTACACAAAGTTAAAACAACACCAGAGGCTGTAAAAGTGGAATTACAGTGGCAGAAATAGTATAGAGGACACATGTATGTATAAAAGTAAGCACTGTGTGTACAAAACAGTATGGAAAATAATGTAAAATATATTTTTTAATACTATAGGTATGTTTGCATGGCACGGCATAGTGGGCAAACATGCCGTTATGGAAAAAAAAATAAGAAAGTATTGTAAAAAACAGAATTTGTGAGTATGTAACAGTAATGCATTACAGCACACTCTGTGGGGTATGTACAATGTAAGACTGCTATGGTTGCTAATGAGGCAGAGCCTGAATCTGTATAGCTATTTTGGTACTCTGCACGGATCTGTATGCAAATCAGCTTGGGTTACTGAATAGCAGAAATGGGTATCTGTTTCCACAGATCCCAACTGTAGGAACAGAACCATGTTGTTGTCCTCAGAAAAGGTAGCTGACATCAATAGGGGGTGTGTCCACAAAATTTTAAGTGCACTGGAGCTCAGAGGCACCTGTTTGCATGGCATGCCACTCTGCTCAGCATGGGGGGTGTCTGGTGAATGCTAAGCTTTGTTTACCTTAGGGCCACGTGTTTCAGTAGGTTTGACTGTGTTTGCACAGTGCACAGCTATGCTGAGCATGCTTTCCATGGAGGCATGTCTGCTCACTGCTAAGATTTGTTTACCTCTGTGGCATGGGTTTGGGTGGCATGCCACAGTGATTAGCAAAGGAAGGCTGTCAAAAAAAACATAGGCTCAGACACCCAATGAGGTATTAATTACTGATGAGCCCTGTTACACTTAAACTAGGGGAATTAAACCCCTTAGCAATGTACTTTGCAGGTGGGATGCATCATTGCTAGTCAATCACACAGAATACACCTACAGCAGAATACTATAAATATGCATGTACTTTACAATCTGCTTTTTCCCCATACACTGCACCATTGGAGTACAGACTTGGGAACTTTAACCTAGAGAATGTTAGGGGCTACTGCAGATCTGCTACATATGTATGTGCTAGATACTGAGGTCAATGCAGCTGCTGCTGATGCTGACCATAGGCCTAGACAGAGAAGGAGAAGAGTGTTCAGGCCCAGGATAACCTACCAGGAGCTACATGAGCTGGAGATTGTAGAGCACTACAGGGTGGATAATGACATACTACAACAACTCAGTGAGCTCTGCCACCCTCAACTCAGACCCACAGCCAACAGAGGAAAACCTATCTCAGTGTAAACAAAGGTATGTGCAGTCCTTAGGATACTAGCTACAGGTACTTTCCAAAGACCAGCTGGGGACATGATGGTGGTCTCACAAGCACCTGCATCCAGGGGACTCCACCATTTCCTGGATGCCATGCTACCACATGCCGGTGAGCACATTTATCTTTCCCATACCCCTGAGGAGAGGGCCAGCAATATGTGACTCTTCTGCCATGTAGCACACTACCCTGAGGTACTGGGTGTTATAGATTGCACTCATGTACACATCAAGACACCATTTGGTGAAGAGTGTAGAATCAACGTCAACCACAAAGGGTATCACTCCATCAACTGGCAAGTCATGTGCAATGCCCAGGGCATTATCATGAATGTGTGTGCTGGCAGCCCTGGTAGTTATCACTACTCCCATATCTGACATGCATCACAGCTGTACCAGATGTTTGCTAGGGGGGACATCCCACATGGTCATTTACTTGGGGATGCTGGCTATGCACTGGAACCATGGATGATGACATCCATCAGAAATACACATCCACCCACTGAAGAACATCATAATGAGGCACATGCACAAACCAGGAACATCATAGAGCATGTGTTTGGGCTGTTGAAGTCATAGTTCCTGTGCCTTGATATATCTGGTTGAGGTTTGCAGTACTCTCCAGCCCCATGTGCACATATTTTCACAGTATGTGCCATGCTACTCAATATGATCCTGCGGAAACAGCTGCAGCAAGATCAGCAAAGGGAAGGGATACACAGCCCTCCAGCAGTGCCTAGATCACCACAGCTACACCCACTGTGAGACTCAGAAGAGTAACCCCCTGAGGCTGTCCCTGTAGGCAGATGTAGACATGCCCAACATGCCCTGGCCATGGTGAAAAGACAATGCATAGCACATGCAATGAGAAACTAGGGCCCTAGGACTGACACCTCACTCTGACTTGCATACATATCAGCAAAAAATTATGCCAGCCAGGCCACACGACATGTACCTCACCATGTATTGGCTGTGGACTGTGTGCATCAGACAGAGGCAGCCCTGAACTACAAATCTGTCAACTACTGCATTTGCAAAATAAGTCACTCTCCTGTACACCACTTGTAATGGGTACTATACCATGGTAGTGTATGTATGGCTCTGCCACATGTATGCAAGGGAATATAGTGGCTATATATAGTGTGCTACTGGGCTACTTGCAGAGATCTATACTTGGATACTGGGCTAGTTGTACAGATCTAACAGACATTTGGGAAAACAGGTACTCTGTTCACTAGTATGTGCCCCATATTAGCCACTAGGCCATATGGCTGGAAACTCCATGACAGTAGTCCAGAGAGATGCCAAATCGTGGGATCACAGGGCAGTCACACGACTGTCTATGCCAGCAGAGCATAGGCTGGTCATCCCCCACCACGAACACATCAGTGTTGCCATACAACTGCTGTAAAAGTAAGTCTGCAGTGATATACCAGCAGACCAGAAAATTCCTCTTATCTTGCTGCTAGTGCGAGGGAGGAAACCTCTCTGTCTTATTATATTTACTCCAAATATGGGAGAAAAATATGTTTTTAATTCTCCCTTTGAAAAGTGGCATTTATACAAAATATTTTAGATGATATGTGTAAATTTTGGAATAGTAGTGAACAGGAGTTGAAGGAATTCATAAAATACATAGAACAGACTACAGACTGTTTAAAGTTTACATATAAAATGAAGAGATCCAAGTTAAACTATTTAGATATAACTATACATGAAATAAAAGATTAACGGAAGTTTACATTTTTAATATATAGAAAAAAATCACAAATTCTTGTCTTTATTTCACTAGTATGCATCCATATAAACAAAAGCACAACATTGTAAAAGGTCAACTTATAAGAGCACCCAGGATGACATCAGAAGAAGGGGACTTTTTGGCAGAATGTGAGATTACTAAAAATATGTTCTTGTAAAGAATATATCCTGTAGGTTTAATTGATGAAGTGATTAGGAGAGTCAAAGAAGGAAGAGGGATAGATTTTTCCCTATTTTAGGGAATAGGGAAGTTATATTGAACAAAATATGCGAAAATAATAGGATTAATACTAAAGATATTTATGATGAAAATCATATGGTTTATAGAGGTGTCTTTGTTATGACTTATAATAAGGGGTGGCTGATATTAGGGAAACTATTTTTTTTTCAAAAACATTTTTATTAAATTCTGTTAATAAACATGGACATAAAGTATTAGAAATAAACAATATAAAACATAATAACTATTTACATTATACACAAACATCCACGATAAACATTCATTTTATCCAAGAAAGGTAATCAATATTTATCTAACAATCTTTCCAATTTTTGCCAAGCTAGTCTTTTGTGTGTTACCTTTGATGATCTCTGATAAATAGTCTGCATTTCTTTTTTACATACAGATTTTGCTATTGAAATAAACCCAGTAAAAATAAGATCTTCAGTTCAATGTCATTATTTTTTGAGCAATGGCTAGAATTATTCAAGAACAGGTAACTGATGTCTAGGAATTACACTTGGGGTAGGAACATTGAATAATATCAAAGAGCTAGGTGTTTGTGAAATGTCTAAAATTACTCCAATATTGTGTGAGAGTTCTACATCCAATGAGCATATGAACCCAGGTGGCTTCAAGAATATCACCACACCTCCAGCATTTGCTTTCATTACTCTTGGTTGTAAGGTCAATTCTGTGTGGGGCATAAAACCTTCTATGAATAAATCTACCGGTATATAGTCTCCAATATAAAGATGATGAAGTTTTTATTGAATTTAATAAATGTTTATTATTATCATTAGATAAAGGTTCACCATTAATCTTTATGGATTAATTCCATAAAGCTGGGTCAAAAGTAATTAAATCTTCTCATAAGATTTTATATACAGGTTATATGCTTAATTTATGTTCAGTTTTCATCGAATTGCACCATATGAATAGTTGTATCAATCTTTTTATAATATCAGTTTCCGAATTTATTGACACTCCCACTTTATTTTCAACAAATTGTCTTAAAAATTGAATACAGAGCCAATTATCTTGACAGATATCATATCTGGCTAAGAGAAAGTTCATTGGTTGGATGTTCTTATTGTCTATAAACTGGTGCCAAAACTTTAGATTATTCTCTTTAAGATTCCTCATCTTATTGATATTGAAGGTATCGAGGCAATCTGGTATATAAGCTATGAGAAATGTAATGAAAAAGGTATTCTTTAAACTATAATTGTTATCAATTATAATTTTTAAAATATAAAATATTCGGTTTATACCATGTGAGAAGTGGTTAAATGTCTTATTATATAGGCAATATTCACAGAGTATCCAAACTAGTTTGTTAATTCCAAAGTTTCCTTAAACTGGGTTTCTGAGACCTCAGAGTAGGTTATATGTATTTTATGTAGTTGTTTCCAGCTAGAGGTGTATATGGATGAAATCCAGTGTAGTATTATGTTAATAATAATAGATTTGGAATATAATTCTATGTTAGGAAAGCCAATCCCCTTACTGTCCCAGGCCATTTACAGGCTATTCTTGTTTTTTTTGGGAACCAAAGAAAAGTTAGTAATATGGAATCTGTTTGTTTAAAGCATTTCTTAGGAGGAGGAGGTAAAATCAATGATTGTTATATAAAATAAAATCTTGGGCAAAATAATCATTTTTATTAATGTAAGTCTGTCTTCCATGGTGAAAATCATTTTGTTCCACTTTTTAGTCAAGTCACTGATTATACCTACTAGTTTAGTAAAGTTAAATTTAATAGTCTCATTCCACTTATTCTTAATACTTATTCCTAGATGTTCTATCTTATCATTTTCCCAGTTTAATGTATTGTATTTTTGCAAATTGCTATTTATTTTCTTATTGATTAAAAGTGTTTTGGTTTTATTTTGATTAAAATTGAGCCCTGAGATTTTTCCAAATAGGGTTATGGCATTTATGACATGTTGTAGAGAGCCTTCTATGTCACTGGATGTTAGTAGAATATTGTCAGCAAAAAGCTGAACTTTTGGACAGTATCCCTCATTAACTTTAAATCCTTTGATAGTTGGATTATTTCTAATAAATGAAGCAAACTGTTCCTCTAATAAAGCGAAAATAATGGGGATCGAGGGCAACATTGTCTAGTTCCCTTATGAATTTTTATTGGGGATGATAGAGATGAACCAATCTTAACAAATGATTTAGAATCACTATAAATGTTTAATTTCAGTTTAGTGAAATCTGAAGTAAAATTAAATTCTTTAAAGATTTTTTGTAAGCATGACCAACCAAGGGAATCGAATACCTTATCAGTATCCAGACTAATAATAGTTCATTGTTTCTTGGTTTTGTTTGCAATGTATATTAGAGATATTAGCTTAATAATATTGCCGTGTACTTTTCTATGTAAGATAAAGCCAGTTTGATCAAAGTGTATTAGATTGGGTAATATATTCTTTAGTCTTTTGGCCAGGATCGACATGAAAATGTTATAATCAATATTTAACAATGATATAGGTCTATAGGATACAAACAGTTGGGGGTCCTTACCTTAATTCAGAATGGGGGAAATTATTGAGTACTTCCACGAGGGGGGGTTAAGTCTCATTTAACCATGGAGAATGAAACTATTAGTAAGTACTGGAAATTATTTAGAGGCTTCTCTGATGTGGAAAATGTATTCAAAGGGCCCATCAAATTTACTTACAAGAAAGGACTAGTGCCTTATATAAGCATACTCTTGACTGTAGTAATACTAAATATTTTTCTTTGTATTAGACTCTATACCTAAGGACATAAGAGGAGATTTATGGGAGGAAAAAACTGAGTACAGAGAAACATATTGGCAATTGCTCTTACAGGCAAATGAGATGCCTGGTTTGAATGACAATATAGCTGTAGTACCCTTGTTGAAGTTGAGAGCAGTCAGATAGTAACCTACATTTTTGAGAATGGAAGTTAAACTTTTATATTATATTTTTATGTGTTTATTTTATTGTGTTATAAGTATAATGATATTTACTTATTTATTTATTTACTAACACTACTACAATATTATCTTAATTATTTTTATATGACCACTAGATACTGGTATAGGATAGGTTTTATAAAGCTTAATTCATTTTTCTCTTATAGTTTAACTTAATACTTTCAATATTTATAAAATAAGGTTTATAAGCTTAACATATTATTGCTTATCACTTAATGAACCTTCTACATTTTAACTAGTTTGGCCAACCATGTAGCTTTTTATACAATTTCTTATACAACTTTATATATATATATATATATATATATATATATATATATATATATATATATATATATATATATATATATATATATATATATATATATATATATTACAATTGCTTATTTATTATAATATTATCTATTTATTTTTAGACATAATGTTCACATATTTCATGTTATTTATAGTGGTTTATTATTTAGATAATTCTTAGTACTTGTAGGGGCTTAATTGAATTACTGAAATACTTTAATTGGATTTGTTTTCTAAGGTAGGGAGACATGGGATTTGTAATTTGGATATGAGGAAATCCCAGTTGTAGGGATAAAAAACATTGTGATACAGTTAAGCATTTTATTTTTTGTTGCTTTGTTGTTTTTATTGATATTAAAGATTTAGACATTTTTAGACCACTTTGCTGTGTTCATGGCTTTTTTGCATCACTACAACGCTTTCATTATTTTTATATGAATTCAAACATATATACTCATTACACCTTAATACTTTTGATCTATCTTTTGGGATATTTACGCAAATCAGTGACATTAACATTACAGAATGTTTGATCAAGTACTAGTTTGTGATCAGAGATCAACTGATCGCAGTAATTCAAAATCAGTTATATGTTCACTAATTTCTTATTTCTGTGAAGTACATCTGTAGATTTCTAATGAAGATCTCTGTTTGTCAGTCTCTGAATCCCAGTTTTTGAGGCCCTGTTCTTGCTCAGCATGTCTGCCGCACAGTTTTGCTTTGACAAAATGTAGGATGCTTGCATAGAAAGATTGTGTTGTGAAGCTATATCCCATGATAACATGGCTAGTCTGCAAATGGGGTATGACTTGGTTCCCCTTGCTTATTATGTGCCACATGACCGTGCTACTGTTTATATACACTTGAAGAGATCCTTGCAGAAAAAATGATTCAGAGAGATAAGTGCTTTGATCAGGGCAAGCATCACCTTGATATTTATTTAATTACCATACCATCTGCATTTTATCCCTCCTGAAACTGCTCCCCAGTCAAAATCTGAAGTATCTGTGGTGATTGACTGCTATGGAGCGGGGGCAGAAGGGGAGCCCTGGATTTAAGGATATCTGTTGTCTCCACCAAAAGATTTCTCTTCTGACAAACCCCAGCACTGGGATTTGAAAGGATAAAATGTGTTCATACTGGGACCCGAGAGAATTTAGATACCACTGTATCTTTCACATATGGAGTATTGCCAGAGGTATCATGAAAGAAATATCTGCCATGAGACTCAAAATCTTGAGGGTATTCCCTTGCAGTGACTGAAGTCTGAGTGAAAAACCTTAGAAATAGATCTAGGAACACCCTTGAATAAAAACCTCCTCTCACCTTAGAAGGAGGCACTGGTTCTATTACTTGTTGGGACAGCATGTGATGAAGAACAAGTGTAAACAAAAGAGTCTGATCTGGAGGATGAGGAATGACCCCTTGGAAAAGATGAATTTCCTTCCTCTACCATCTGTAACCTTGATAAATTATTTCTAAAACCAATTTGCCTGAAAATATCTGTTGTTATGGGAATATGGATATCCAGACTTTCTGGAAGAAAAAAAATGGGCTAGGGTCAGAGGGAATCCCAGGGTCTCTTGAATAGTGATTTTGGAAGGTTCAAGGCTTCTTTTTGAAACCCCATTGCCATTTTTCTCAAACGTCTATTTGCCCTTATTTTATTGAGACTGTTTATTCTGTTTGGGTTTTTTTTTTTTTTTTTTGCCAAAATTGAATGAGGAAATAGAAAATCCTTTGGAAAGTTTTAAAAAGCAAGGCTGTAAATCTTACAGATTCCTGGATCAGATTGCCCTTTTCATCACACTTTCTGACCACCTCTGCAGCACAAGGCCCAAACATTAAATCTCTATACAGGTATACAGGTAGGACCATAGTGAAGAACTACTCAAGACTGGTGTGGTATCTGCTGCAAGCCCCCCTTACAAATGCCTTCTATGAACACCTCCAGGACTGCATGGATCAGGCAATCCCAAATAAAACCAAGACTCTTTGATAGAACAAAATAAAAAAAAGGAAAGTCACCCTGATCATTATTAGTAAAAAATTGCCCATTCATTCAAAGGACAATCAGCCTTTTTTTTTTATGTATTAGGAACCTGGGTGAAAACCCCAGATATGCTCAGAATTAAGTCAAAATGATATAAAAAAATCACTGAACCCACAGACATTGCCAACATACTGGCAGACAGGTTCAGTGCAAAATCACCGGCAGCTGTTTAATCTCAGCCTTACCAAAAACAGTCACCAGGGCTATTGATGAGGGAAAGGCAGTCCATACAGCCTACCTTGACCTTGTGTATAGTCATACCCTTTGGGAAAATTGTTCAAAAGAAGAAATAGACCTGGATGGGGAGAGATCGAGGGTTACCCGGGAATCATCTCTGTGTCACAGATAGCCTAGTATAAACTTATATTATCATATTTTCATTTTAACATCATCTGGGAGGTTCTAAGAATGCAGCCATCCATGCAAACCTCTTCAAAACAGTACTAGTGGCCATAGCTTTGGAAGAAGTATCAACTGAGTCAAACACACACTGTAAACAATAAGTACTGACCTATGCAATGGAAGAAACTAAGTTATGTAAAGCAGACTTTTCCTCCCAAGAAGCAACTGAATATAAAGCATTGCTCATAATTTCACAAGTTGTTAGAACAAATATTAACATAATTCAAAATTCTGAAAATTACATTTGCAGAAATATACACTTTTTCTCCATATCTATCAGTATTTTTCCATCCTTATCATAAAGAGTAAGACTGGAATTAACTAAGTGCTCAAAAACAATGGGCTCAAGTAAAGCTGTAGCTGCTGGGTCAGGATTGTAAATAGTATATAAAAAATAAATCACTGAAGAATTTTGCACATCTAATCTGCTTTTTTAAGGCAGCTGGCTGACTATCAGGAAAATTACCGGCAGACAAACAGGAGGAATGTGAGTGCACTTTAGAAAATCCTTTTGTAATAACTTATATTTTCTGAGGGACTGAAAAACCTCAGTGTTCTCCCTCTTTAAACACTGGTACATTCTAGAAATAGTCTCAGAGAAACTGAAACCCCCACAGGAAAAATCAGACACTGAGATCTCCTCTGAGTTTGAATCAGAAATCTGAGGGAAAAAATGTATCAGTCCCGGCAGAAGAACTGTGCAAACTGGATCCAAACTAAGTTCAGGGAGAAGATGGAATAAGGAGCAATAACCTGAGAACACCTCAGCAAGTACTTACACTACCGTTATATCTGTTATTCACTAGGTCATATAAATATGGGGAGATTCCTCAAGATTGGAGACATGCACTTATTAAACCTGTCTTTAAGGGAAAGGGGAGTAGGACAAACCCAATATCATTCAGACCCTTAAGTCTAATTTCATGTTGTGGAAAAATAATGGAGAAGAAACCATATATCAGCATGCGTATGTTTAAAGTAGATCTATTGCCACCTGTAACATGATGTTCTATAACAATATAATAACAGCTATGAATGAAAAATTGTGCTGTGATGTGATTTATATAGATTTAACTTGAGCATTTGACTGGGTCATACACAAAACAGTGATGAATAAATTAGTACAACTAGGTATTGATGTACTGTTGATAAGATGGATAGCTGCATGGCTTACAAATAGGACATGGCAAGTATCACACACCAACTGGACAGGCAAAATCCTTGGTTACAGTCACTGTGTCCCATAGGGCTCTGTCCTAGGCCCTTACTTGTTTAGATTGTATCTTTCATACCTTACTTTTTCATCTGAGGTGTTCTACAATCTATATGCTGATGACCTGAAATTGGGTAAACTGATTACAAGTGTTACAGATAAGGCATGTCTGCAAAATAATTGGACTTAATTGACCATTTGGGCACAGGAGAATAATATGTTGATAAATACATCAAAAACTAAGCATATGAGATTTGGGAGACATAAACTTAAAGGTGAATATTTAATAAAGTACATAGTGATTGAAACTGTAGACTCATTTAAGGACCTGGGTATATGGGTAGATTCAGCTATGAGTTTTTTTCTAATCATATCAACCAATTGGCTAATGATAGTTATAGAAATATAGGCTGTATAAAACGATTTATAAAGTCTAGGAAATCAAACATAATGAAGTCATTGTTTGTTAGTTACATTATACCCAAACTTGAGTATGGAATAACAATATGGAAACCCTATAGGAAAACAAGCATGAATAAACTGGAAAGAGTACAGCGGAAATATACCAAGGGCATCCATGGATGTGAAAATCTAAGTTATTATGAAAAACTAAAATATCTGAACTTGTATAGTGTCTCTTTCAGATATTTAAGAGGAGATCTTATTCAGGTGCATAGGGCATTTAGGGACAAATACCTCTAGGAATGTTTGGGGTTATCAAAAAGTATTAGAGAATCACCAGATAACCTATGTAGAAGATTCTATAGGAATGATAAGTGTACTATTTGGTTCTCTGACAGAGTAGCTGATGCTTGGAACAGACTACCAAATTACACTAAAGCAAGAACTAGTATACATATCTTTAAGAATAGCCTGGACATTTATTATGGGAACAAGTGTTTTGGTATATTGGCAAGCTAGAAGGACATTAATGCCTGTGCTTGAAACATTTGTATATATGTATGTATGTATGTATGCATTTTCCTGATCAGATTCAGAATCTTGAATCCCTCTAAAAAGAATTCAACATTTTTATCAGAAACTACTTTGCAAGAAGGTTCAGTAGCCTGAAATAAATCCTGATCCAGATCAGGTAAACTACTACCTAAAGAAAATTGAGGAAGAGTAGATACATGTTTGGTTTTCCAATTCTTTTTGACAATAAAAATGGGGTCAGCAGTGTTACAACTGGGAGCCGCAGCTACCCCATGGATGGACACAGCATTGTGATGCATTAGGGAAACCTTCCCTGTTCCTTTTCTCAGGACCAACAAGAGTGGGTATGTTGAATCTATTTCTGTTTGTATAACCTGAGCACTAAACCAGGCCATCTGCTGTTGGAGGGGGTTCCCCTGCACCCTAGTGGCAGGAGTGTACAGTTAGAACTCATCTGATCAAAGGTTGCTGGAATAGGGCTCAGTATTGAGTTTTTGTGTCGGTTAATTTGTTTGAATCAGTTTGCTGTCATTTGCTACATAAGTATGGCATTTGCAAAGGATCTCACTTGTTTGCACATTTTGCACTGCCGCACAGTGGTGGACACCATTGCCGGTTATAGATGCAAACACATTTGCTGCAAATTTTCCCTTAGTACTCTGCTAGTGCTCCATCAGTGAGTTCTCATGATTGTCCCTCACTGACAGCTGATATATTCAGCGAAGTTCCTGAGGTACCAACACAGATCCTACCCACTAGTTCTTTGTATTTTTTGTCCACTTCTATGCACTACTTTACCTGGTCCTTCATGTCCTCTCCCTGTTTTCTGACCACATCAACTTACCTAGCATTATGGATAGACAATTTCCCATATTTTCTCCAGCAAGCCTGGTCAACATGGCCATCATGAGGCAATATAGCAATTTTGTCATGTACACTGACAACCCACTTCTTCTAGTCCACACAAATTCATTATGTAGGAGATGCATCTATATCAAGAATCAAGAATCCAGGCTCTCTCACTCACCAGACAGTTCATCTGATACTAAGAAGGATGTCAGGATGCACACTTCATCTCCTGCACCAAGCAAACAAACAACACATAAACCTACATATGTGGAGGCCCTTACCAGAAGCTTACCTAAACATCTGAGACCTCTCAAATACAAATACAAGCACAACCATATTTCACATAGTACATCCTCTGGAAAACATAGTACACCTACTATATCACACATCAGTGTCTCACCAGTCAAGCCTCTAAGGCATAACACAAAAGCAAACATGTTAGTAATAGGCAACTCAATTGTGAGACACACAGATGTCTCTCTCACTAAGTTGGATAGGGTAAAGGTCAGGGTCAGTTGTCTGCCAGGTGCCAGGATCCACCACATCACACATGCACTTAGGTCTCTCAACAACAGGCACCGTTATGACTCCATCATTATCCATGTTGGTGTGAATGACTTGAGACATACCTCACTGGACTATATGACGAGAGACATGACTCAGCTCTCTGATTTTGTGTACCAGGCAGGTATGTCCCTATCCTTAAGCAGCATTTTATCTTTTCATAGAATGATACCTCAATATAAATAAAAAATGATTGACTTCAACAATTGGCTTAGTTTCTAGTGTCATTCAAAGGGGATCTAGCATCTGTCAGCCTGGGATGACATGGTCTACAGGCCTTGATGCTTTGCCAGAGATGGTCTTCATCTGTCACTCCTGGGATTTTTTTTTTACTAGCTAAGGCTATTGCCACACCCATAGTGCCTTTTTTTAGGCACCGTCACAAGAAAAACATTCCAAATTTAAAAATACCCTCTAAAAACAACCTAAGGGTTATGCTGCTAAATGCTAGGATTCTAAACCAGAAACTGCACTCACTGGAAGCAGTCCTCACCCTGGAAGATGCTGACATTTGTGCAGTCACTGAGACCTGGTTTAAGGCTGGGGAGAACACCCCAGCTATATCAGGTTACATTTCTTTCCACACGTTCAGATCACAAACTGAAAGCATGAGAACTAAAGGAGGTGGTGTGTCAATATTCATTGAAGATAAATACACCTCTAGAATGCTTAAACAGCACAATTCACTTGAATTATCTCAGGTTAAATTGCATGTGGGTAAGACCCCTTTTCAAGTCACTGCCAGCTATAGGACCCCCTCCATGTATCAGGACATCCACTCAGCCTACTTGGATCTATTTGAGTCAATCAAGATACAACCAAAAACCCTGGTTTTGGGTGACTTTAATTACCTGTCCATTGACTGGGTAAATTATATGTCTTCTAACTCACTTGCCCAAAGGTTCCTGGACTTTGTTAACTCCAGTACCCTGGACCAGCTGGTTGACATACCCATAAGGGGGGCAAACAAACTAGATCTGATGTTCACCAACATGGGAGACTGTTGCACCTCCGCTAGTGTGGCTATCCCTGTTGAGATCTGACCACAAATCAGTCTTGCTAGAAGCAACTATAACACAAGACCCCCCCCCCATACACACACACACACACACACACACACACACTCACACACACACACACACACACACACACACACACACACACACACACACACACACACACACACATACACACTTAGCAGCAATTAGACTAACAAAACTCTCCAAGGCTGATTACAACCTCTTACATAATGACATACATAGCTTCATAGCCCCCCCCCCCCCACTGATGGAACAGACACCTATGCTGAATTATACACCAATGCTTTATACGAGCACCTCTACAATTGTATTGACTCTGCAGTACCTAAAAGAACCAAAGCAAGATCTTCAAGGAGCAACAAACCTGCCTGGTGGACAACTTACATTAATCGGCTATACAACAGCAGAAATAAATTGCTGTCTAAGAGTAGGGAGGAACGGTCTCAAGACTGGAAACACTCCCTCCTCAACTTAAACAAGCAAATAAGACTCCTAGTGAAGTTCTCCAAAGCTAACTATGAATCCAAAATAGTTTCCCTAACTGAGGATAACCATAAAGCATTCTTTAGTTACATCCAGAATCTCAAAGGTAAGGCCCAGATTTGTGCTGAACTTGTAGTTAATGGTACTACATATACAGAAGCGTTGGATATAGCAGACCTGCTGGCTGACAGGTTCAGTGAAAACTTCACTCCCCTGTCCCCACCACATATACCCCAAAGCATCTCTAACACCTGTCCCCCATGTAGTATCTCCAAGGAGCAGGTCATAAATGCCCTCTCCAAGGACAAAACATAGTCTCTATGGGACCAGACAACATCCTGGGCTGTGTTCTACATGAGTTAAAACAGGAAATAGAATCACCATTGGGCACACTTTTCAATCACAGCCTAAGCACTGGCTTCATCCCAGTGGAATGGAAAACAGCTACAGTCATCCCTTTGCACAAAGGGGATGCATCCACGGACCCCGGAAACTATATATTCATTAGCCTGACCAGGCTTATCTGCAAGGCCATGGAACATCATGGACCATATTAACAAAGCTATGAGAAATCTCCAAACGCTTGAACCCACCCAGTTTGGCTTTGTCAATGGGAAATTTTGCCTGTTAAACTTGGTGGACTTCTTTAAGACAGTCACCAAAGTCCTAGCCAAGGGCAAATCTGTGCATTCGGCCTACCTAGACATAACCAAGGCCTTTGACACAATCCCCCACTCAGGCATCATTGATAAACTCACCTAGCTGGATATAAACCCATATATTCAATTCAATCAACTCTTAATAACGCACAAAATTTTGTACCACCCAGAGGCTACCCCCTCACTTATAAATATCATTAAGCCCTATAGCAACTTGAGATCCCTGCGATCAGTCAACAAACTACTCATCCAAATCCAGAAAGCTAACAATGCTGCTGGTGAATCCTGTTTGCCAACTTTGTTGGCAAAACCTGGAATTCATTGTCAAACCATATAACCCTACAATCCTCCATAGGTCTATTCAAAAATAACCTCAAACAGCATCTCAAAATGACTGGCTTTGCCCGTGTACCAACCCTGATTAAGTTAAATACTGAAATGATAATCTCTAAATATCGTACAGGTAACTACTTCACCAAGCTCTGTATGCTAGCTACTGTCTCCTGCCTTTAATTGTGTCTTGACCATGTGAATTGTGTGTCCCTATTAGGGAACACCACGAACCATTGTACATAATCACATCACTTTGTTTCTATTCCTTGTTGTATATGTTGTTTTATACTTTTAAATGTTATCTATGTAATTTTGTCTATTTGGAGCTTTTCTCCCTGGGCCTCCACTGAAAATGGACATGTATCCAGTCGGACTATCCCGGTAAACAAATGTAAAATAAAATAAATATTGTCAGGTGGGTTGCAAACTGGCCCTTGGATATAACTCATACGGTCAAAATAGGGGAGTCCACCTCCTCCAGCAGACCCATAACCAGTGTTTTTTCATAGGGATCAGTTCTGGGACCCTTACTTCTCTGGAGTACAGGCTAAAACTAAAGGACTGTGGCAGACAAAGTTTGCTGATGACTGCAAACTGGGAGCAATCATTGAAATCCCTAGTGATGTCAACATCCTGCAAGAAGGTCTTACACAGACTAATGCCTGATGTCAAAGTCACGGTCTTAAACTTAATGAAAAAAAAATGCATTATCTTCCTCTTTGGCGAGGGTGATGTTCCTGCAAACTACCACAACAATAGTAATACCTTAAACACAAAGTCAGTGGTGAGAGATCTGGGCACACAAGTTGACAGCAACCTTAACTTTGATCACCATGTCTCCACTTTGGTAATAAGGGCATTTTTTATTACTCATCTCATAAGTAAGGGCATTGCATCCAGGAAAAAAGAAGTTATAAGCCCCCTGTACTCTTCCCTCATCAGGCCAATAACTGAGTACAATGCTACGTTTGGTATGTTCCTTTCCAAACACCTGCAGCAATTGAAGAGACAAAGGTTCCTTACAAAGATAATTCAGGGTCTTTAAGATCTGTCTTATGCGGACAGACTGAAATTATTTTCACTTTACTGTGTGTGTCATACAGACTGCTCAGAGGTGACCTGTGCCTTGCATATAGAGCAATCACTGACCCAGCTGTAATTGAAATTTTGCACATTTGCAAGTCAAATGGCACATAGTTCACTCACTCATAAGACCTTAACCTGGTATGTGACATCAACAGAACTTGCTGGAGAAATAAATTTGCCTCACAAAGGTTGCCCCCCCTTTGAAACAAGCTTCCTATTTATGTTAGACAAAGCCCCTCATTGGCCCTATTTAAACATAATGTGGATGACTGGATGGATAATCAGAAATTCATCCTGGTGGTTCCACCTGTGTCCCTATTGGACAAGGGAAATAGGTGTTGATTTTAGTGTCTGTTTGAACTAGACACCCTTGTCAACATGAGTTGAGCTTGGCTAGGCTTGTAAGGGTCCTGCAGGCATTAGCCTATTAATCTCCTATGATCCTGTAATCATATTGCCCACTGAAGGGACCCCAGCAGCCACAGAGGATGTAGCTAACCTCTGGTCAATAGTGGCTGTAGGTGCTACACCAGAGGAATCCAAGGTAAAAGATGAATGGTCTGAGGTTCAACAAATGGCCATAGCAGAGTCAAGCACCTATGGCAGAGGTAAGTTGCTGTGGAAATGTATTAAAAGACACCAATACGTTTTTGTATAAGCTGTATGATGTAGTTAGAAATACCACAGAGCAGTACTTATTTGTTACTATGGGTATTACATTGTTATTTACTGTGATCCCCAGTGCTTGGGGCATCGAGAATATCAGGCATCTATTGTTCTCCAAACAATGTTATTCTAGTGACAAAGTGAATTTGATATGTTCAATGCTAGAAATGATATTGGAGAATAATGTGTTTTGCTTTGGTAGTGACATGTACCTTCAGAAGATTGGCGTAGCTATGGAGACTCCTTGAGCCAATATCTACACCAATCTAGCTCTAGCTGAATGGGAGAGTACCTCTTTCCTGACTAGTCCAACTTTTCAACCATACCTGAAATGGTATACTCGATTTGTGGATGACGTTGTTCTCCTGTGGATAAAAATGCTAGATGAGCTAAATATCTTTATTGAGTTTCTGAATACCACAACATCATTTCTTATATTCACTAGTAAAGTGTCTTTAGAAGAAATAGACTTCTTGGATGTTAAACTTACGAAAAGTGACATCTTAGGCATTCAGACTAGCATATATAGGAAACCAACTAGGAGAAATGCACTGCTGCATAAATGCAGCATGCACCCTAAATTTGTCAATAAAAATGTAGTAAGAGGACAATTTTTAGAACTATGAGACTGCATAATGATGATATCCAACTTCAGTCAGCACGTGATGATTTGGGGAGTTAATTTAAACATAGAGGTTATTCACATAAGATGTTTTGTACACAGGTATCTGAATTAATAGTAGAGAGGTCCTCCAGAGGTAAACCTTTGTTTATGGATAGAACAGATCATAATATAGTTGCTGACCCTAGTGAACAAAATAAAGTTAGATTTCCACTCACATATACTGGGGATATTGGAACATTCTGTGATGAATTTAAACAGAACTGGAATATTTTAAAGACTATAGGTGACCTAGATGGATTACTGGATGATACACCTAGGTTTGCTTTTAATAATAAGAAAAATCTTAAGCGTCAACTATGTTACTTGGATAGACAGAATAGCCATAATACGATGTCACAAAGGAAAGGTACTTATTATATATGCAGTAATTGCACAGCGTGTCAATATGTGCAGTTGTGCTTTAAATACACTCATATGTCTCCAAACTTTGAGATAGTGGCTACACATTACGCTGATTGCAAAACTAAGAATCTAATATATTTTGCTTTTTGCTCAGCATACAATGCCTACTACATAGGCAAGATGAATCGTATGCTTAAGGAGCACATTCAAGAGCATTATAGGGATATTAAAAATCATAAAACTACCAGTGCTCTATACAAGCACATAGAACAAGAAGGTAGTAAACATATTTTCAAATTTTTTGTTTTGGATATTTTATCAGAAGGAAAGAGAGGTGGTGACATTAAGAATGGCACCGAAGCTTTAGAACAAAAGTGGATCCTTAAATTAAATGCATAAACACCACCTGGTGTTAATGAAATGGTTTATTTGAAGCTGTTTCTTAAAGCTAGAAGTTTAAAACATTAATGAGACAGATATATATATATATATATATATATATATATATATATATATATATATATATACATATATCTGCAGATATTTTATTTTATTTTATTTAGTTCTATATATATTTTTTTGTATATACTCTACATTTTTATTAAGGCAGCTATCAGTTATTTAGTATGTTTTACATACTGTTAGTATGCATAATATGCAGCTATTTAATATGTTTTATATGCATGTGTGTGTGTATATATATATATAAATATATATATATATATATATATATATATATATATATATATATATCATTTCTACTGTCTTTTCACTATACACTGTTTTTAGGCACTGTGGTTTCTTAATGACTTGATTCAATTTACAAGGCGTTAATTGCTTTAGGCATTTAAGTTGAGAAACTGTTTGTTTGGATGTAGTCTGATGAAGTGAACACAGAGGTCATGAAAACGCTTACCCTGAGCTCTTCAGTAAAGATTTTTTGCATTTTTCATCGATGCATCATTGTGTTTATCCTGAAAAGTCGTGGTGGTTTGGCTTTGCTCTTCTGTTACTGTAAGTTGCTAGCATGCTGTGGTGATAAAGGCTGTTGGTTTATTTTTTTTTCTTTTTGTGGCTGGAAGAAGGACCAACAGTGGGACCGGTAGTATCTTCCATGATCAAGCTGAAAACAGTCAGCATTTTATTCATCTAGCTGAGAGCATTTATATGAGGCTAAGGAGTTCTGTCTGTGTTACTTAGTTGTTGAGATATTTAGAAAATGTAAAAAGTATATCTATACATATATTAATATCATAAAAACAACAATTAATATCTATTTACCTGCACTAGACAGATGTCAAATATTAATGCAGTTGAGTTTACCATTATATAAGTTTTAAGATGAAATATTTTACAACCTTGTACATAGCATGGCTTTGGTATTATTGATGCAAATATGAACAAGCAATATCTGATGCCTAGAGGTCTCAGTAGGAGCTAACTGCAGATGCACCTGGAGGTGTCACTCAGATGTAATCAGTTAAATAAACAGCTTTAAATGTTCTTTGTTAGTCACTTCATGAAGTAGGATCTGTTGTCTTGATATTCAGTAATGGCATCCTTTTAAGGAGATTATTTTGATGGTATCTGGGATGTGAGGTTAAGTGTCTGAATTCGCATTTATTCTGAAACATGAGAAAAGCTGACTGATAAATTGTTGACTATTGTCTGATACTAACTAGTATGGAATTCCATGTAAAATAAAAAAGATCTTGAAAGATCTTGTAAATGATTCCTTTCTCTTCCTCTACTGTGACATACATTAAGGTACAGTACAATATAAGAAAAAAGAAAAAAAAAATCCTTACATTATACAGTGGACCCCAAATTCTTCATATCAGTGATATTATAAAAAATATCACTAAAACCTTGAAAAATACTGTTTGGTCTGCAAAAGCAAACCACAAATGTAGGTTAGTATCTGAAGTTAAAGACACTTATAAATCCTTATTCAGCTACATCTAGAAACTAAGGAGTACCACGCAACATTCCTCTGATCTTATTCAAAATGGTACCAACTATTTGGACAATACAGACATTGCCAATATATTAGCAAATGGTTTAAGTGATAATTTTACCGAAAAAACTTCTTCCAAAGTCCACATATTGCAGAATCCCTTAAACTCCCTCTTGCCACAAAACAACATGTACCAAAGTCGCTTTTTAAGACCATAAATACTTATTTCATTGCACCTGATAATATACATTTTTTTTTTTAATAAACAAAGCAAAGCATGTCATAGAGGGCCACTCCTTAAACTGTTTAATCTAAGTTTAGCTCCAGGTTTTATCCCTGAAGTTTGCCACAGAGACAGTCCCTGTGTCTAAGCTTGAATTCAACAAGTTCAGGAGGGGTTACTCAAGGATACATTTTTTGCTTTTAAAAGGCATCCAGTTAAGTTGATTGAACCCAAAGAAGTCACAGTTTTTTTGTTTCTGAAAGCACAGTTAAGACATATTCATTTACAATCTTAGGAGATCTATGTTATTCAGGAATTTGCTGAATTTTGATGATTATTCCTGAAGTAAAATTTGCACTAGACTTATCAACAATATATTAACATTGCCTTTAAGGGTTGGAGTGGATGATGTTGTTTTGGATTCGTACAGAACACTGTATGGTGTTGTTTTTTTTTTTTTTTTTAATTAAATAAGGTGTTATAATTATCCTTGAGTTCTTATGCTAATTTAAATTTTTGTTAGCTATAGTCTTCCATTTGGTAATATTTTGTTGTTTAGTGATCTTTTTTTATAGTCTTTAATGTGACTACATTTATAGTAGATTTAAATTTATTACAGAACATAGACATTCCCCCGTATTTAATAATCTTCCATGCAGGACTAATCTAGCCCTGCATGGAAGCGGCAGTTTAAGAGGAGGACGGCAGCGCACCATGCATATTAATGAAGGCGGGCTGCCTGAACTCCAAATGCTACAGCATGGATGAGTGCAGGGTGCGGTCTGAGAGAAGAGCTCTCAGAATAAACACGCCCCTGCAAAGTAGAACAGAAGAATGTGTAAATAAATGAGTGAGACTGCTCACAAGGGTCAGCATATCCCCACCAACAGTCCCCATGTGTTCAACAGCAACAGTACAGTCAAATAAAATGAAGAAACCCTATTATTTATTTATTTTAAAACACCGAGTAGGTACAGCTAACAGTAGGTGCACGGATTTGCCCATTGCCTAGCTACGGTTAAAGCAGCTAACAAGCAGGTTCAAGCACAAACAAGCAGCGGTAAGCTTGTCCAAGTGTGTTTGTGTGGGGGTAAGCATTGCCCACACAGAGTAAGCAAAGTAGAAGCTAACTGAGTGTAAGAAACTGTAACCGGAGGTTAGCAGTGCTTACCATCACACAAACCCACACAAACCCACTTACAACTGCTCTAAAGTGCCTTAATCACTCTGCATCCAATGGCCCAAGTTCTGCCCAGCAACAAAATAAACTGCCTCTGCAAGGCTCCAACCCAGGACCCTGAACACTATAGTCACAGTAGTCAACCACTAAGTCATCATACCAATAGATAAATGAAATTAAGGCCACATATCCCATACACCCACATGGATTTAGATAAATATATACAGCAATATATATATATATATATATATATATATATATATATATATATATATATATATATATATGTATGTGTGTGTGTATGCAGACATATATATATATATATATATATATATATATATATATATATATATACACACACATATATAAATATATATATATATATTATATATATAATATATATATATATATATATATATATATATATATATATATATATATATATAGATAGATATATATAGATATATATATATATGTGTGTGTGTGTGTGTGTGTGTATGTGTGTGTGCGTAGATATACACAGATATATAACTATGATAGGAAACAGCACACAAGAATGACATATGTTCACAGGCTATGCCAATGGAAGTGAAGAGCCCAAGCAAGAATCATGTAACATGTAGCATGACCCCCCCCCCAACCAGCCGGACAAAGGAAACATACACACAAACCCACAAACAATGTAAATAGTCCACTACTCCCCAGACCACAGGCAGGATACAACTGGGGGGGTACACAGTGCACTCGTGAAATCTAATCTTGGAACACAGACAGGAGAGTCCCTTCCGGGATGCCCCAAAAATTGACATATTATGGAAGGAAGCTGATGCGATGACCATTCTCGCCGGGGTGTGTACATACCTGGAATACAAGGGTGGAAAAGCCTAATGACCCATGGTTGAGACAATGTACGACATGGGTCCCGTGAAATGGAGAGTGGGCAGAGTATAGTGGTGTATTCAGACCCGACCTGCACACAGAGTAAGGATGGGTGCTGTAGTGGAGGTGTGGGTGGGGAAACTATGGGTAGCTAGTTATGGGTGTAGGTGTGCAGGTGTTGGCTGATGTGGGTCTATATAGACAGCCCCAGGGATGTAAGAAAAAGTGGTCATTGGGCAGAGGCGTCATCAACGAGCAGTTACACCTGCTACGAGTCCCACTGCAGCAAAGACTAATCTACATGGCAAAGAAAGGAATAACCAGATGTAGATATATATATGTAGAGGTATGTGTGTGTATATCTACCCATATCTACATGGAGACATACCTCTCCCTCCCTGTAGTACAAATGTATACATACAGACTCAGAATACATACAAATCCCCACATATAGATATATACATATGCAGACTCCCATACACCCATATGTCGTTAGATATTTTTATACAGCAATATATATATATATATATATATATATATATATATATATATATATATATATATATATATTTACATATATATATACATATATGCATACATATACAGATATATCAGTATATAGTAATGTAGATATATATATATATATATATATATATATATATATATAGATATATATATATATATATATATATATATATATATATACTTGTGTGTAAATATACACATGTATATAGCTAGGATATTCTACAGCAGTTACGAATTACATATATTTACAGGCCATGCAAATGGTGGTGTGTGGTCCAATCCACAAACGTGTAACATGTAGCATCAACCCCCCCCCCCCCCGCTAAACTGGTGAAACATAGAGATACACAATAAAAGTAAACACACCACTGCTTCCCGGACTACAGGCAGGATACTACCAGTGGGAGAGACCCACCAAGTCTAATCTTGAAACAAAGACATGTATGTCCCTTGTGGAACACCCAAAAATTCCAACATTTTTGGGCTTCCTACCATTACACTGATGTCGAATGGCAGGCCATGCACGTTCCCAGTGTACAAGGTAGGGGAAGCCTGATGATCTATGTGGTGAGATAACATATGTGATGGGTACTGGGAAGTGGGGAGTGGGTACAGTGTATTGGTGTGGCCAGACCTGACCTGCACTCGGAGTAAGGAAGAGTGCCAAAGAGGATGTGCGGTTTGGGAATTATAGGTATGAAATTATGGGGCTAGCTGAGCAGGAGTTGGCTAGAGTGGGTCTATGTGGACTGCCCCAGGGATGTAAGCAATAGTGTGCATTGGGCAGGGACACTGCCCAATGAATAGCCGCACCAACTACGAGTCCCACTGCAGCACAGTCTATTGTACATGGAAAAGAATGGAATAACCAGCTGTAGATGTACAGCTGTAGAGGTGTGTGTGTGTGTGTGTGTGTGTGTATATACCCATACCTACATGGAGTGAAACCTCCCCCTCTCCATAGTACAAATGTGTACATACAGAGACAGAATATAATTAAATACCCACATATAGAGATATACATATGCAGACACCCATACATCCATATGCCGTAAGACATATATATATATATATATATATACAGTAATATCTATATATATATATATATATATATATATGTATATATATATATATATATATATATATATATGCATACAAATGCAGATATATATATATATATATATATATATATATATATATATATATATGTATATAGATATTTATATGTGTATATAGATATATAGAAATATATATATATATATATATATATATATATATATATATATATATATATATGTGTGTGTGTAAACATACACGTATATATGTATATATATATATATATATATATATATATATATATATATATATAGCTAGGATATTAATAGAATTATGCATTTAAATTACATCTGTTAATCAGGTAAGTCTGGCTGAGCTTTTGGCTTATTTACAGCAGAGACATGGGGAGAAAAGCTCCACAGGACTAAAAATCAATTTACTAAATAGTAGTATACAGCAGATATATATATATATATATATATATATATATATATATATATAGATATATATATATATATATATATATATATATATATATATATATATATATATATATATATATATATATATATATATATATATATATATATATATATATATATATATATTTATATATATATATATATATATATATATATATATATATGTAGATATATATAGATATGATACACCAGTTAAAGATTACATATGTTCACAGGCCATGCCAATGGGGTTGAGTGGTCCAATTAATAAACGTGTAACACGTAGCATCAATGCCCCCCCCACCTAGACAGGTGAAACATACAAACACACGATACAAGTAAACACACCACTGCTTCCCAGACCACAGGCAGGATACTACCAGTGGGAGAGACCTGCCAAGTCTAATCTTGAAACAAAGACATCAATGTCCCTTGTGGGACACCCCAAAAATTAATGATCATCGGAGTCAGTCCCTGTAAAGATTTATCCAACCAGGCTGTATACGTATACGGACCAGTAGGTTGTGCAAACCTGATGACCCTTGGGTCGAGACAACGAACGACATGGGGCCTGACACGTGGAAAGTGGGCAGTGTGTAGTCGTGTGGTTAGACCCCACCTGCACCCACAGTAAGGAAGAGTGCTGTAGAGGAGGGGCAGGTTGGGGAACTATGGGAATGCAATTATGGGCCTAGGCGTGCAGGTGTTGGCTGGTGCAGTTGTATTCGGACCGCCCCAGGGATGTAAGTAATATTGTGAATTGAGCAGAGCTTACGCCCATACCTCTCAACCTCTAAGAGCAAAACCACAGGACAGAACCTAAACCATTGGGGGGACAAATAGGGACAGAAAGAACATATTCCACTTACAACCTTAGAAAGCTAATAGAATAATAGGTTATGCATTAGCATGACTTGTCTAAATGATGTGGAGTCTTAACCCATTTACTTGTCTGTATTTAATGGCATCAGTTCCCAGGTATTTGCCAGACAGGTGCAGATTGTAAGAGGAACACACCAATATTATGAAGCAAATTCTGAACAGGCAGCGGATTCTGTACAGTCAACAGGCATGCTTTTGCCTAATGGGCAGCCATTCCCGATATGGGTCCTACTGCAGCACAGTCCAGTTTACATGGCAAAGAACAGTATAACCATATGTGTTGTTGCATAACCCACTACAAAACACCTATGAACACATGGTCGCAACACCCCACTGGAGGCATGTAAGCCGATGTAATAGGCATTACAAGGTATTATTGTAGTCCTCACCCCCACCCAGGGGTGTGAGTGTCCAACGCAAAAACCAAATGCAGCGCATATGCACAGCTGTTGTCGTAGACAACATGGCCAGCTGTGGACTTTCCCTGCAGCCATCCTGCACATCCCTGGATAATTCCCCTACTAACACCCCCCCTTTGTGACCCATGCACACCACGTACCTATCAGACCCTGTTCCATTCCTCTTAATATCTACAGGTACATGTAGGTGACACCCTCTTTCCTCACTATATTGCCAGTATCTGGAACCCCAACCCACATGTAGTATCACAGCTGTCCCATAGGACACATGTAACTAACACATGATGGAACACCTGGAGCAGCACAGGCTCACCACCTTGTGAAACCCCCCCCCACCTCACACTCTATACCACAAAAACAACTAGTGATACTGACACCTGTTGTCCTGCCTCGCATAAAAATCCCACCATCCGACATACCTTCTCTATTGTTCTCCATCCAATTATACCTATGGGCTACTATACAGTTACAATGTCACCCCCACTACCTACCTACCTACTCCCTAGCTATTCACCTCTACTGTACCACACAGGTATGGAATATGTACACCTACCCCGAATACCTGCATGCAACCTATCCTGACTTGTGAAACAGGAATCCCACCTCACCTTAAACTGACCTTTGTCAACAGTCATACCTGACATGTAAACCTGACCTAAGCATGGATAACACTGACAGCTGAACGTAAACTAAGCATGTTTAATGGGGGATGTAGCGATGTTATGTCTGTTACCCTCTATGAATGTGATCACCCCAGTATTAATTGGGATACATAGCTGGGGTCAATGTGGAGCTCTACACCCCGGGCCACCGCTGACAATGGACAAGCATACTGTCCGAGTGTCCCGGTTGACAGATGTGAACAAAATGCATGACGTTGCCCATGTGTATGTGGGAGCAAGCAGGTGCAAGCCTGTTTGGTTGCTGGTAAGCGAGTACCACACTGATGAAGCAATGTAGAGGCTAACTGAGGCAAGACGCCACAACCAGTGGTCAGTAATGCTGTGTAACATGCAAACAAGCACATACCCACCTACAAATGCTCTACAGCACCTCAGTCACTCTGTAGCCAACAGCTGTTGTGGCCATTAACAAAATAATCTGCACTGCCAGGTTGCAAACCCCCCGACCCTGCACACTATAGTAGACATGAGTTTCACTAAGCCATGGCAGATACACATACAGCTGCTGTGATCACAAACACATCATCCAGCACAGGCATCCAATAGTATAGGGAATGTATATAAGTGTGTAGATTAATACCAGAACACGTGTCCATTGCACAACCAGAGTATTATGAGCAGTTTATGTGCAGCACAGAACAGTGCCTGTCCAATCATACTGTGACAAAATAGCTCATAAAGGGAATAATGATAATGATATACGGTGCACACCGTGGGGGCATTTGAGCATGCTTCATGCACAGTATGTCACACCTGGGGCATTGGTACCGTGGAACCAGGAGATGAGGCCAGCCAGGTGTGTGAGCAAACTGCTGCTACACAATACCATGGCAGGATGCTACCAGTGGGAGAAACACTGTAAACCATCTAGGCCTCCTCTTGACACAACAACAGGTATGTCCCTGGAGGGATGCACCAACAGTTGTGGGTCACATTGATGTCACCACCAGTATTCGAGGAGGATCTGGGGAAGGCTGATATGTACATGGACTAAACGGATGAGGAGCCTGCAGACGCTTGTGTGGGGACAGTATACTGGAGGTGTACTGAGACGTGCAGAGAGGGAAATGTGTGGAGGTGTAGTATGGCAAGGCCAGCAACCAGGGAATGGATGGATGCTGTGTATGTGGAGCTCGGGTGCCGGTGGAAGGGAACATGTGTATGTCATTATGGTAGACATATGCAAATTAAGCAAAACAGCAATAGTGTAGTGGCCAGAGCATACGCCTAATGAGCACGTATTCCCAGGTCGAGTCCCACTGCAGCACATCCTATTTTCCATGTGATATCCATATTTTACCTTCATTGTGCTGTATAACCTACTAAATAACATTTATATTTGCACAGGAGTACTGCCTTAAATGCACATGTGAAGTGTCATACTGACTAAGGCACTAGTAAGCATGTGTAAATGCTTAACAGCAGTTGTACGCATGGATACGCAGTTGTAAGTGTGTGTACATGTATTCGGGTGGGGGTAAGCATTGCCTACATAGATTGAGCTAAGTAAATGGTAGCTGTGTGTAACATAACGCAACCCGAGCTTAACATTGCCTAGCTCTGTGCATACATGCCCACACCCATGTGCAATCGCTCAAATGTCCCTAACTCACTTTGTATCCGACAGCTGGTGTTTTGCACTGAAACATAATATGCAGCCTGTGGAAATGCCACACCTGGGACACTGCACATCATACACTACGTGATTTACCATTAAACCATGACAGATGTACATAACCATTCATTCCACATACATATCATCTAGCACAATCTGTCAACAGCACAGGGAATGTAGTAATAACACACCACACAACCTCTTAATGCATGAATCATGGACATAGTGCGCCATAATGTGGGTACATATAGGGATATCTGTCATATCCTGCTCTAATACACTTCAAACATTGAAAGTTACACAGTTATATAGTGATCGAACCCATATATTGCTGGAGATGATACGTCTGAAACATGTATGTGTCTGCACAAATGACTGACCTCAGTCCTAAGGTCATCCATGTCAATTTTCAAGAGAATGAGGTACAGGCTACATATATAGGCCGAACATGCATGAAAATATGGACAGCTATACATCTGTTAATGTAGAGAGATAGACAGTTACAGGTATATATATATATATATATATATATATATATATATATATATATATATATATATATATATATATATATATATATATATATATATATATATATATATATATATATATATGTGTGTATGTATGACTCACAAATAACCATATAACAGCAATCGACAGAGATAGAGTAATATGTTCAGTGTATATATCCATATATATATATATATATATATATATATATATATATATATGTATTTATACATATATATATATATATATATATATATATATATATGTATATATATATATATATATATATATATATGTATATATATATATATATATATATATATATATATATATATATATATATATATATATATATATATAGATATATATAGATATATATATATATGGATACATATACATAGCTAGAGTTATATCAATGTCCAGTTCTCTCCCTCTATATATGGGGGAGTAGGATCAATACTTATGCAGATATACATAAAAAAAAAAAAAAATATATATATATATATATATATATATATATATGTATATACATGTATATACAGATAGACATGTGTATATGATTTTCACATGGGAACGGACTCTTGGCCCACTCCGTATGACATAACTGACCATGAGCACAGTTAGTGGGGGTGGGGGCACACGTGAGGGACACCTGGTAATTACTGCAATGTAACCCCCCCCAGCCATAACAAATATGCTGTGCAAACCAATATCCAGCACATGCAGTACTTGACAGCAGGACCCACCACAACAAAACTACAATGCTCCAACAGTTATCCATGTCACCTGTACATGTCAGGCCAATATCTGTAACATACCATGCAGATACGCCATTGTACTGTAGGGAATGTACTATGTTGAATGGCTACACATTACAACGGTACAGATATGCACACACATCCCTACATTGACGATCATGTGCAGGTATATATATATATATATATATATATATATATATATATATATATATATATATATATATATATATATATACATATAGATATAGATATAGATATATATATATATATATATATATATATATATATGTATATATATATAGATATATATATAGATATATACGATATATGGGATATATGGGTACATACACATATACACAGACAAAGGGTATTATTAGCCAAACATGTGTAGCAGTAGTGTGGATGTACTGGGTGAAATGTATATCCCCAGCCACAAGCCCTGTAACTGGTACCTGTGACATGTGTGGTGTGGCAACCAGCCCCACAAAGGGAATACTTACATTGCACATGTACCCACTCACAGTTCAAATGACATGACACGACACACAGGTATGTATACACAGACAATCTTTATTTGTGTACCATACAATAATGTATGCCATTACTGACAGCACATGGATGTTGATATATATAACCAGTGATGTATGCACGGCCCACACATAACAGTTGATGCAGACAGTGCGGATATATATCATACTATCGTGTTCAGGCTAAGCCCTTCAATTCGTACAGCATTTGACAACGGATTTGCCTGCATGATACGCACCTGTCACCAATGTCAGATGTAGTTCAGCAGCCTCTAATTACACTCTGTAGTCAAGGCCTAGGGGGACATTCATTACTTGTGGTAATGTCAATGTATCTGTCACAGGTATGGTCCCTGCCCAACAAATGTTGTGGGTGTCCACGCTATGACTGGGATGATAGCAGGAATGCTAGCAGTGGTGAATGATAGGCCATTACCTACCATACCCGTATCACAGCAGGACAAAGGCTGCCATATATGTGGAGGACAAAGGCAGGGCCACAGGGCCATACCCGCAATATTGCAGTAACACAATCTGGAACATGCTGCTGTTACAGGATGTGTTGCAACATACCCTTATGCAGGAATATGACACCAAAGGCACAACACTGCCCAGTCTGCAGATGAGCCTGCAGATGGGGATTCCTAATATACATGGAAGTGACATAGCAGGTATTGTTATGTATGACAGGCATATCCAGACAAACACTGTTAATCCAGCCTTACTCCACATTTGTATAGCAGCACGTACAGTTCGTAGGCAGGTCAGGCACATCCCTTTCCTGTTTGTTGCCCTGTTCCCACAGTGTATGTTGTTAGGGGTAAATCCCTAACCCATTTAAAAAGCTGTTTGCAAAACGACAGTTCTAGCTCCTGCTCACAGTGATAGACAAGGGCCAACACCACCAGGATGTTCCCAGGTAGTGGAGTGCATTTCCATGCAATTGGCTATGGGAATGTTACCACACCTGTTCCACATGCAGTCGGATAGGGAAGGCCTGCAGTATGTGCAGAGGCCATCAGCTGATCATGAGCATCACATTAAATACACATGCTGCTGCCTAAGCAATGCAGATGTGGGCCTTCACCTCTGCCAGAGATGGTGTGGGGGAGGCAGACAGAGGCAAATACATGTCAGGGAGGGGTGGGAGGGTAAAACCGATGCATGTTTGTGTCACACACCTACCAGCACAGGTTATCATACACCCAAAAGCTATGTAGTGCTATCACAGTCCGATGCTGTTATTGGATGCGCCACATGTGTTGTCTGGTGGGGAGCACTCAGAACATATATGTGATGGTGAGTGCCATCTGCTACAGGGATTTGGTAGATATACAGTAGGTGATGTACAAGTGCCTGTCAGCATGAACAGTTGCCAGTGTCAGCACAGGCACACTCACATAGGGATGCATACACATTAACACACTTGGCAGGGCCAGGAGTGCAACCTGTCACTAGTGGGATTGCCACAACACATCAATGTGCAAGAAACACATGCATCACACGGGTGATATCGAAGTCGTATGGGAAGTGAGTATGAGGTGGTGTCAGACATAAGGCGGCATGCTTCACTGTGCCCTGGGGGGAGTAGTGCATGTGGATGTGGACATATGCACCATACAACACACACACATGTACACACAGGGTCCAGTTCATACATGCATGGGTGCATGTCTGCATGGGGTGTGTGGTGGCCAACAGTGACAACAGGCTATACAAGGGTAGGCGATGGGTATACCTTGGGATCAGCCCACATGAAAATGGTCTGCGTTGTGGCACAGGCCATTAGCTTCTGCATTTGCCCACACAGGTGGTTATTGCATCCGTCTTCCAGGCACCTGGGTGACCATTGTGTGTGGCCAATGCTGTGCATCACTTGTCATGTATGTGTTCCCTAGTCCATGACTTGGATGGTGTCTAGGATGTGCACACATCCCACATGCATGTACAGTGACATGTGGAACTGTACCTGGGGTGTCTGGCCTATACTGTAAACACAACTTATCATCAGATGTGCCAGTCTTGCCCATGTGTGGCAGGGAGTGGTACTGGTCAGCAGATTTACCCTGCACCCACATTGATAGCATGCTAACACATTTTCTGATGTCAGTGTCATTTGTCCATACAGGCCATGTTGTCAGGCATGGTATGTCCATTGTGAGTCACATGTGAAGGCACAGTGGGGTTGCTAACTGTGATTGGCAGGCTGTGATGTCACATGTATGGATATGGCTTTGCACCCCAGCCTCTCAGCCATTTACATCTGTTATCCCTGTATGGTTGACATTGTGATATATAGTAGGGCCACAATAAATGTAATTAGCAAAAACCCCTCCATAATGCCCACAGGTGTCACAAACTCACAACCACCTCTACACAGGACACCAGTTACAAACACACACACACATACACACCAGTCATGTCTGGGATTAGAACCCCTACCTAGCTGGTGTACTACACTACACAGTTATATTACGCGCTATGGACATTACTGAAGTTCATCTTCCCCAAAGGTGTATTTCACAATTAATGACATCAGCAGAACTAACAAAGTAGGGCATTTGTAATGTACTGTGAGTGAGTAGCCTATAATGCATTGCTCCATACACAGACACTGAGACACACACATCACATCATGAATGACATGGATGGAGATGGAACACTACCATCATTCTAAATCACACTGCAGCAGTACGCAGTAACAGAACATGCTACGGCAATTACTGGGCTATCAATTTCTCAGAGGTGTACTTCTAGATGAGTGACATCAGCAGCCTTGGCAAAGTAGTGTATTTGTATTGTATGGAGTGGGTAGCCTAAAAAGCACTGCTCTCTACCCAGTCAGACACACAGACTCACACACAGTTGCCACGGCTGGGGTTTGAACACCTACCTAACTAGTTTATCACTCTACAGGAATATGCAGTTACAGGATGTGCCACGACAATTACTGGGCTATCATGTTCCCAGAGGTGTACTTCTAGATGAGTGACATCAGCAGCCTTGGAAAAGTAGTGTATTTGTATTGTATGGAGTGTGGGTAGCCTAAAAGCATTGCTCTCTATCCAATTAGACACACATACAGACACACACAGTTACCATGGCTGGGGTTCGTACACTTACCTAACTAGTTTATCATACGACATCAATACGCAGTTACAGGACACGCCACGGCAGTTACTGGGTTATCATGTCCCCAGAGGTGTACCTTTAGTTGAGTGATATCAGCAGACTTGGCAATGTGGTGCATTTGTATTGTATGGAGTGTGGGTAGCCTAAAAAGCATTGCTCTCTACCCAGACAGGCACACACACACACACACACACACACACACACACACACACACACACACACACACACACACACACGCACACAGTTGCCACGGCTGTGGTTCTAACACCTACCTAGCTAGTTTATCATAATACAGCAGTACGCAGTTACAGGACATGTCACGGCGATTATGGGGCTATCATGTTCCCAGAGGTGTACGTTTAGGTGAGTGACATCAGCAGCCTTGCCAAAGTTTAACATATGCATTGCATGGAGTGTGTGTTGCCAACAAGCATTTCACTCTACACAGTCAGAGGCAGACAGGTACACAAACACACACACACTCACACAGTTGACTGGTCTGGGGTTAGTACTACTAACTAACTACTCTGTCACTACAGCAGTATGCAGTTATGGGATGCGCCATGCACTTTACTGAGCTATAGCTATCCCAAATGTGTAATTCACATTGGATGACCTCAGCAGGCTTGTCATACTACTATAATGGGGAGGACAGTGTGTGCATGGGCCATACCCCATTCATGTGGGGGTTGACATGCCACATGCTGGCACACACGGGGTCATATGTCACAGGTGTATACAGCTATTAGATGGCTGGTTCCTTGTACAGTCTTGTTGCACACCACATAGTCTGTCATGCTGTCAGGTACTGGTGGCTAATATCCGTAGTGGGTTACATCCGCACTTCATGTGTTGGGGGCCCTTAGGCTGTATGCCAATTGGGACAGGCCTGCATGGTTCCTTGTCGCAGTCACCCCCTTCCTCACATCTATGCCCATGTGCCTGTGGCTTATTATAGTGTGTTGTCCTTACATATTTGTCTGCATTCCTATGCACTGTGTGTGCAAGGCAGGAGTGGTGCATACTGACATGTGTTCACACTGAGAAATGCGACTTCCAGATATGTCTGGTCCACTGGTGTTTGCAGACATGGCCTTTATGTGCTTAAGTGTGTGAACATGGTGACTTCAGTATGTGTTACAGATCTCATGCTGCCACTATGGGTGTCTACTTTCTGCTGCCTTGACATCCGCCACCCATTTACCTTGCATGTTCAATTCCATACCATAGCTACATGTAAAAACACATTCTACTCCATTTGATGATTGGTAGGTTGATTGACTTACCTTGAGGGTGCGCCGGACTTGGGGATGGTGCAGATGGGCTGCCTATGTCAGATGCACATAGTACACTCCCTATACATGGTTAGGCACAAGTAGTGTCATGTTTGGCATCCCTTTTGCTGTCTGTGTGAGTCAGAGAGAGGTGTCATTCCCTGGGGCCCTACTGTGTCAGTGCATATGCTATGTGTTGCCTCTTTGCCAAGGCCAGTGCATACTGGGCACACCCTCTTCTGCTTACTGGAGCAGTCTCAAGTTGTTCTTCCTCTGAGTCACTCTGTACCTGTACAGGCCTTGACATTGGTGGGGGGCTGTGTGGCCCTGCCCCATGCTGTTCCTGCTGCAGCTGTTTCCACAGGATCATATTGTGTAGCATAGCACATACCATTACTCTTTGGGTACATGTAGCTGGTGAATACAGCAGGGCTCCACCGGATGTGTCCAGACACTGGAACCGTGACCTGAGCATCCCAAACACATGCTCTATTACATGTCTGGCCTGTGCGTGTGCATCATTATGGCATTGTTGTTCAGGTGTGTGTGCATTTCTGATGGGTGTCATCAGCCATGGCTCCAGTAGGTACCCAGCAACCCCCACTAGATGAATGTAGGGTATGTCCACATCTGCAAATCTGTGGTATAGCTGCATCAGTTGCCATACGTGTGAATCGTCATAGCTTCCAGGGCAGCCAGCACACACATTCAGTATAAGGCCCAGGGCATCACATACGACCTGGCAGTTGATGGAGGGGTTGCCCCTGTGGTTGATGTAGGCCTTACCCTGTTCAACGGGTGGTGCTTTGATGTGTAAGTGCGTGCAGTCTATAGCACCCACTACCCCAGGGTAGTCAGCTATTTGGTGGATGAGACGCATATTGTGGATCAACACCTCACATGTGTTGAGGAAATATACGTGTTCACTGGCATGTGCTGACATGGCATCCAGGAATTGGTGGAATACTCTGGATGCTGATGCCTGTGAGATACTGATGTTATCCCCAGTTGTAGTTTAGGAGGTACCTGTGGCTAGTATACCTAGGCCTACACATACCTTGGTATCCACTGGGATGGGTTCCCCTCAGCCAGTGTGGTGTGTTAGGTGTGGCCTGCACAGCTCAATGATTTGCTGTAGGATGTCTCTGTCCACCCTATAGCGCTCCACTATCTCCAGCTCATGTAGCCCCCGGTAGCTTACACTGGGTCTGTACACTGTTCTCTGTCTCCTCACTGTGGGTTATTTGGTAGCATTAACATCCTCACCACCCTCAGCTTCTTGCACATGTTGTTCTATGTTGCCTGCTGCAGCCCTTCTAATTTTGTAGGTTTGGTTTTAAAATTTCCCTGCTTGTATACACCAGTGGTGTAGAGTGTGGAGAAACCAGGGAGGTAGGTGTTTGCTTGGTTTATAGTGGTGTTCTGGGCTGGTTTGCTTCCTGTGTGATTAGCTGCTTCTGATAAATTTCACCTGGCAGGTCAACTAAGTCTCCTTGATTACCTTCCTACTGATTTTTTCCATTCCCATTGCCTCCCTGTTTAGGCCACTGTGCGTGCCGCACAAATGCAGTGCTCAAATGTGCTCAGAGCTGCTTTTTCCTGGTTTAACTTCCTTTTTTTTTCTGTAAAACCTGGTGCATGGTGTGCACACATGTTTATACTTTGTAAAGAGTGCTTGGCAGGTTTAGACACACCCCTAGCTTAGCTGTGCTATGCTAGCAGCAATCCTGAGCCACAGGTCTCCAATCCACTTACAGTATGACTGACATTCCCACCACATGATGTCACCTATATTCTAGTCTTGCACTGAGCTATTTATACTCTTGCACTCTTGGGACCTGCCTCACACACTGGGAAAATCTCGGATTTACTAACCCTTCCCTCATTTGCATAGGATTCCTTGCTAATGCATAGTTACATGTCCCACACTGACCCTCCCCCCTTAGAAACCATTACGCACTGGCCTGGTTGTCTTCTGACTGCCATTGACTTGCATGGAGGAATACTGTTTTTTGTTAGAATGCTTATTTTAGGTTTATTTTATTTATTTCCCCTCGATCCTGTTTGCGCGTCGCTGGTTTATGCTTAACCGGGCGAGAATGGCGATGATAGAATTAAACATTGTTTAATTATTTTCTTTTACATTTTGCAATGCCAATGGCCTTCTACTTGGACATTGGCATGCTTCCTCAATGCTTTGCAGCCATTATTTGGAGCTGTCATAGCTCTGTTTTGTAGATTGCTGAACTGTACTTGGTTACTGAGTACATTTCTGCACACTGCACTCATTCTGCATGGATGGCTGCCAGCTTCCTGGATCGCATATTACCCTCATTTGCATGGTTTTCACCTGCAAATGAGGGTAATTTGCATACAGGTGCTTGATCTGTGCAGGATTAGTTTAAGAGCTCACGTGCATGTCCCGGGAGTTCATTCCTGGATCGCGCATCATCCATATTGCTGAAAATAGCTCTTAGGCTAATCCTGCACGCTATAAAGGGCTTCGTAAATCCAGGGGATTGTCTTCCTTTTTTATAGATTTTTCTTTTTATAGTGGAGGACGGTTACTCGTCTAGTCAGGATAACAGACAAGTCTTTGTGGGTTCTGTTCAAGCAACTTTATGTACAAACACATCAGGATTGAGGGTTAATAACATTAACTTAGATAAACTTATAAACAAACTAGCTATTACACTCACACAAGCTCACTAGCTGAACTCTCAAAATGGGGCTAAATCTAGCATGTGCTTGCTATTTATATGCATGCTCAGTCCTGGAAACACTTCTTAAAGATACAGCACACACCCTCTATTCTACATCCTCCCTCTTTGAGAAATAACTAATACAATATTGATAACATCAGTTGACATGCGATCAGTACAAATAATTATTTATCATGTAGTTATGCAGAACTAAATACATATATACAATCATGTCCAGGTTGCTGTATATTTCACACTAGGTCTGGGAATATGACCGAATTGTGTGACATAGAAATTAGAACGAGGTCTAGCAAATGGGACTGTCTCTGCTGAATGTTCAACCTTAGGGACATCAGGTACATCATCAGGAATGGAAGTAGAAGTTAAGACATGTCCTGCAACAGAAACATTGTCTGGATCACTCTGAGATCTAGAGTCTGTATCACAGGAACAATGCTGTGATATCAATTCTGGTACAGGAAGAAGATGTCTGTGATTTCTCCTGTACTCCACACCCTCAGATTCTACAAAGTAGGATCTCGGCTCAGTACATTTACCTTTTACTTGACCAATCCAGTTAAAACCTTTTGCTGTTTGTATCCTCACTGTCTCTCCTTCTTTCAACAGTCAAATAAATATGCTTAATGTATCATAGCTGGACTTCTGGAAAGAACACTTTCTGAATAATCGGGCTCTAACTGTTCTGTTTTTCTTAGCTTTAGGCCTCAACAAATTTGAACTAATAGACAATGTTGTTCTGGTTTGCCTAGATAGAAGTCTCTGAGCAGGCAGGCCAAATATATCGTCACTGGGTATGTTTCTGAGATTAAGTAAATTCAAAAAGACATTGGTATTGTCACCCTTTGACCTCTCAAGCAATTTCCATTTGAGTGTGGATATTCTGGACTACTAGTAACATTTACAATATCCCATTATCTTGCAAATTTTGGAAACAACTGACTAGCAAATTGAGTACCATTGTCAGAAATAATTTTGTGTGGACTGCCATGGACTGAGGAATGACATTTCAACTTAGTGATAACAGCAGTGGACGTTAGATTAGGTAGCAAATCAATCTCAAACCAGTTCGAATAAGAGTCTACCAACACTAAGTAATGCTGATTGTTCCATTCAACTATATCAGTGGCTACTGTTGACCAAGGTAGTTCAGGAACTTGACTTAGCTGAAGTGTTCCTTTTTGCAAATGTTCCAACAAGTACAATAGTGGTTGCAGCAAGGATGAATGGTCCATTGAAAGACAAAGAAATCCAAATCTCCACAAATCACATCCAACGAACATCACTGGATGCTTTTTGCAAATGTGGTTTAGTACTATTGCATACTAAACAAGAAGAAAGTACATTGTCAATGTATTTTACTAGAGAAGGCCAGAATACTAGTTCTCTCATCCTTCTTTTGGTATATTTGGAGCCTGGGTGACCACGATACAAAATTTGGATATGCTCATGTTGTAAGGAAGCAGGAACAATTTTAGGACTTTTGAAAATAATACCATCTTCCATCAACATCTCATCTCTGTAAGGAAAATAAGTTAGCACTTCAGGTGGTACACTAGATTGCTTTGATGGCCATCCAAATTAATGTAGTGATTGAGATTTTGCAAAACTGGATCAGTCTTTGTATCATCTCTCAGCTCATCAAGTCTCATGGTAGAAAAATTATGCACTTTCATGATGTCAAAGTCAAAATTGTCTGCATGAAACTGTTCTGTTGTATTTCTGTGCAATCTGGATAAGGTATTAGACAGAAAAAGAAGTCTGCTTTTGGTATAAACCATTTTGAAGTTGTTCTTATGCAGTTTGAGCATCATTCTTTGTAATCTCACTGGAGCTGAATGTATAGGCTTCTTTAAAATAGTTACTAGAGTTTGATCAGTTTCAGTCTGAATAGCATGACCGTAGATATAGTCATGAAACTTTGAACATGCAAATACTATTTCGAAAAGTTCTTTCTCAATTTGAGCATATTTTATTTCAGTTTGGGTAAGAGTTATAGATGCATAGGCTACTGGTCTGCCTTCTTGAAGAATAACTGAGAAAAGACCAAATTTTAAAGCATCACAGGTAAGAGTGACGAGTTTATTGACATCATAGTATTTTAATGTAAGTGGGATAGCTATTTTCTGCTTAAGGTCTTCAAATGCTTTCTGGTGCTGTTCTAACCAAGACCATGTAACACTTTTTGCACATCAGCTCTCTCAAAGGTGCTGTTAACTCATTGAAGTCTTGTATAAACTTGGCTAAATAGTTGAGCATGCCAAGAAAATGTTGTACAGCTTGAACATTATCTGGTGTTGGCATCTCAAGAATGGCTGCTTGCTTGGACAGGTCTGTTCTCAAGCCAGTGCTAGTAAATAAGTGACCTACATATGTAACTTCTGGTAGACTGAATTTACATTTTACAGGATTAAGCTTTAAATTCACTTCATGTGCTCTGTCTATAACTTTCTTAAGGTTTCTGTCATGCTCTGCTTCACCATTGCTTCCAACCAATAAATCATCTACTGTTATGGCACAAGAATAACCTGAAAAAATTGCTCTATTGCACACTGGAAGACTTCACTTGCAGAATTTATTCCAAATGGCATCCTGAGAAATCTATATCTGCCAAACGGGGTACTGAAAGTAGTCAGTAATGAGGATTTTTGATCAAGCATCACTTGCCAAAATGAACTTTTTGCATCCAAGACAGAAAAAAAACAGTATCATTTGGTATTAGGGCTGTGACTTCCTCAACTGTGCACATTGGATGGTGCGGCCTCTTTAATGTTTTGTTCAAATCTCTTGGGTCAATACATATTCTGATTTTGTGTGAGCCTTTCTTGTGGGCTGCTACCATGGACAGCACCCATTCAGCTGGTTTTGTAACTGGACAACTTATACCTTGGTGCACCATTTTATCCAACTGAGCTTTGACTTTATCCTGCCTAATTATCATAACTTTTCTTGCTGGTCTGACCACTGGACTGATCTCTGGGTCTAACTTCATAGAATACACAACTGGAAGTCTGCCCAACTTGTCATCAAACACATCAGCATACTCTGAGAAAATGGTTTCAAAAAACATTGAACTAGGATATGTGCTTATATGATGAACTTCTTTGGGAAAAGAAAGCAGATTCATTCTCAAACTGTCTCTGAGACCCAATGATGATTGCACAGGTCTTTGAACCACATAGAATAACAAGCTGTAACAGTTCCTAGCCACATAACATGAAAGCAGCACCGGGTCTTTGATATGAATTTCTTCACCTTCATAAGCAACAAGTTTCACATAACTAGCCACATTGAGTTGTTCACCAGCTCTCACCTTAGCAAATGTGTCTGCTGACATAACATTACACCTTGAACCAGTGTCTACTTTGACCTCAGTGGATTTACCATTGATCTGCACAGTACAAAACACTTTACACTTTCCTAACAAATTCACTAACAAATTCACTACACCAGATTTTCACCATACTGATACAACATCCACATAGAAAGTAGAATTGCAGCTCTCTGTATGATTAACTTGCTTTTTTGAGTGACCTTTCCTTATAACTGTGGGAGGTTTAATTGATTTGCAAAACATTTGAAAATGGTGCCATTTTTTACACTTGTCACATTGTTGACCTAATGTTAAGCATTTCCCTCTTTTAGATTGATGACTGGCACCAGAATTGCACAGTTAACAGTAAAGCTGGATTGGGTTTTGCTGACTCACCGTTATACTGCACTGAGCATGTTTTTTTCTTAGAACTTGCTGTAAAACTACCTGGTTTCCCAGAAGAACCCACAGGGGCTGTAGCTGCCATGTGCTTAGGCCTTCTTTTGCTAGCCATGTGTTGCATGCTGTCTACATTTGCTCTGGAGCCTGCTGAAACCATGCTCTTATCACTTGTAAGCATACCTGTGTGTTGTTCTGTAACTTTATGGATTTGACAAATCTCTGTAGCTTTATTCAATGTTAAATCACTGTCATGAATCAAAATCTTTCTCACAGCAACATTATTAATATCACACACAAGCCTGTTTTCTATCAACTCATTTTTAAATCACTAAACCAACACATCTTAACTTTCTTTCTCATGTCAGTAATATAAGCTGCAAAAGTTCCCCCTAGTTTCTAATCTCTTGTTTAAAACAAATGCCTCAATAATGTAATATTTGTCTGGGGGTTACACATTTCTTTGAATTTGCACTTCAAACACTTGGGGTCTTCCCTTGATTCAGCCTGCACAACAATATGAGGATTTTCCCCTTCTCCCTCATATACTACTGGTGTATGCACAAATGAATTCTCTCTTTCAATGGCCTCTGACCCAGCTAGTTTTAGCAAAATGAATGCCCTGGTGCATGCATCTTTGTCAGAATAAGCTGCTTGTATAAAAATATCATACTCTTGCTCAAATTTCCTCCAATCCTCTGCAATATTCTGATCAAATACAAGTGGTAAGGGTTTTCGAAATTCATCAGCCATATTAACACATACCAGTGAAGGTTTTTTGCAAGTATGCACAAACACACAAACATATACATATGCCAGAAATTTATGCCGATATTTGCAACTTTGCCAGTCACACAACAAGCCTCTGAATAACTGAACTTTGCAAAATAAGTCTCTTGGGACTGTAATACTCTTGAAATTACTATACCGTAAGACATCACCTCTTATCAGTGTAAGAAACAATCCAAAATAACTGCACTGTATGAATAAACTGGGCAGAAGAGGCTCATAATAAGAAACATTTCAAAGTAACTGCACTTTGCGAATAAACAGTACTCAGCACACTGAAACTTCCCCAAAAATGGTGGTGCTTTGCTAGATAACCCTTTACAGTGTAAGAAATACTCTGTAATGGTGCCACTTTTTAATAGACACACCCAGCACAATAAACTTTTTGAGATGGCTGTGTTTTAACTGTACTTTACAAAATAGTTGCACTTTGCACACAAATATACTCTTCAGAATACATGCACAGTAATAAGCACACACTGTAATTACTTTACACACTTTGAGATACTTTGAATAACTCTAATTATGCCCTGGATACAATGCAAAATAGTAGTTATGCCAAAACACAGTACTTTACCAAAAACCACGCAGTTGTCTTGTTTTATTTATGCTTAACATGCCGTTTTTGTCCTTATTATATTTGTTTTGCTCGTTCAATCTCTTTTTATGCCCATTGTACTTTTCTTTGCTCGTTTTACTCTAAACATGCCCATTTTGCTTTAAACATGCTCATTTTGCAATTTGAGGTAATTCCAAACCCTTTATGTGCTTTTTTGATAATCATTCTATCAAATATATTAATTTTAAACATTTCATTTAATTAATAAACCTTTTGTGCATCTCACTTGTTTAATAATGCGGTTTGTGCCCTTGTAATCTTCCATTTTATCTTTTTTATAAAATAAACTGTTCATGCAAGTTTTCATTACATTTGTTTCATTTCTGGCCCTTTTTTATGCTTGTTTCATCTAGTCTACCTTCACTGTTACCTCTGCATCTCCTAGCTCTGAATAGCAGTCTCTGGTATCCCACTTCTGACACCATGTCTCTCATCTACTCAGGATAAAATAGACAATTCTTTGTGGGTTCTGTTCAAGCAGCTTTATTATGTACAAACATGTAAAGATTGAGCCTTAATAAATTTAAATTAGATAAAGTTATAAACAAAGTAGTTATTACACTCATATATGCTCACTATCTGGCTGGACTCTCAAGATGGCACTGAAGCTAGCACATGCTTGATATTTATATGCACATCCAATCCTTGAAATGCTTCTTAAAGATGCAGCACACACACTCTCCCCCGGATTCATGAAGCTCAGCGCAAGTCCGGCGTAAGGCTTGCACCGGCCATGCAGCGTAGATGTGGAGTAATCGCACCATATGCATATTAATGAAGGCGCGCAGCCGTCACAGCCACATGCATAGGAAACATGCGCGAGTGCAAGGGGAGTATCGAAGTTGCGCAGGGAGGAGTGTCAATGTTGGCTTTCGAGGAGCAACCTAAACTGCTGAATATTATATTCCGCCAGCAATAGTAATCATACCTATCAGTGTCCTTGGAGACTGAAATGTATGCAAAGCAGAGTCCCTGCAAACAGAAAATGAAGACTCAAACACAAATGCACGGTAGGGAATAATGGGTCCCTACCCATGAACAAATGACAGGAAAACTGTGTGTCTGTAGTCCAACGTAGTGTTGATAGCTATACCATGTGGAAGTGAAATGTATCAGATGTTAGCGCGCCGCCAGTAGGTACATCCAGTCCAACGGAGAGGGTCATCAGCCAACCCATAATTTGAGGGAGGGAACATAGCTGTGCAGATGTGTCCATAACAAAATACACGAGGAGAAATGTAGATATAGGTAGTGACCGTATGTCTGAATCATATCCCACAAGCCATGTAATAGTCACATACAAAAGGTATGTCCGTATTTCACATACCAAATGTGATAGGAAATAGCATACGCATGTAAACGAAACAGAAGGAGCATATAAATGAGCCATAACAACACAGACACATGTAAGCCGAAAGGAACAATATGATCTGTACCGTCGACCAAGATTACCACCTGTCCCACTTTGTGAGCGACAGTCCCTCTATGGGCAGATGAGTCCTGACACAAACATGTAAAACTGGCAAATGTCCAGAGAATATAGGACATAATTCCTCCGTAGACGTCATGCAATAGTTGCATTAAACATATTTCACTGGACGTATAATACATAAATGTCATAACAAACAGAATAAGATACTGAAATGCTACAAGAATAAGTTTAGATATAGGCAAGAATTGTAAGTTCTATCTGCTGAACTGACCGTGGGTATGTGTTGGCCTGTAAAGTATGCTGTGTTCATCGCAACTGTCACAGTAGGGTTGCCACCCTTACAAATGACAAATGTGGGACATGTTTGGTACAGACATCAGACTGTACAGGCCGACACATACCCACGGCCAGTACAAAGGACAGAACATAACTGTTTTGCCTACAGAAAAGCATATTCCTGTAGCATTTTAGTTGCTTATTCTGTTTCTCATAACAGTCAGGTATTTCAGATACAGAATTAAATGTTTAATGCAACTATCACATAAAATATAAGAAATATGTTTGTCCTAAAATCTCAGGACATTTGCCATGTTGACAATTACATGTCAGGACACAACTGCCCAAAGAGGGACAGGTGGTAACCTTATGTCACACTGTGGCCAATTGAAAAGGTGGAAACACAACCGTTGACTGTGGGGAGGCAATGTCCACAACAGTCGGACATGTGTAAGGAATAGCTTGGACATAGGAAAAGGTGCCATCCTACCAATGAGTAGAACAGGCTGGCAAAACCCAGAAGGCAGCTGTATAATCCGAACGTGTATGTGACACAGTTGAACGGGTAGTACCCGGATACACCAACCAAGTAATGAAAGTGATGTTAGGGCATGTACCTATGTGCGTGAGGTATAGCATGTGGAAAGCAAACATGGCAGGGTAGTCCACACAACCATAAAGGAACCCGACACATGTAGGGTAGTCAATGTGTAACTCTGGCCATGTCATGGGCCAACAACCAAAGTAGTGCTCTATGGGGTGTGAGTAATTTGCATGTGAGGGGTGTGTGTTTAATGGTAAATTCCTCAAAGGCGATACTTGTGTCGTATGCAGAAAAGGTGAACCAGAGGTGTATGAGGGGGCAGCGGGTGAAGTGGAAAGAAACACAACCTCATGTAGAAACAGCTGCAAGACAAGCAGACAGGCCATAGTGTAGAACACAATCCCACAAACATATGAATATGGAAATATGTGAGACAAATGTATAGATACAGCACCATCACATACCCACAGATGGGTCCTGATGGTACTGGCCATAACAAACGCAACACACCTGGATGCATAATAGCCTACCCAGCATACCCTCCACAACACACAACCTGCCACCATACCAGAACGTCCACCAAATCCAGCCGTACTTGGTCCACTGGTTTGTTGCAGAAACAGCTGCACACAGTGACCCCCACGCATATGTAGTAGGTATTGTCACCCTAGGCAGTGTCAGGATTGCAACCCATGTATCCCCTGCAGGTAAAACCCCCTGCACATTTTTGTGAAGCCACAAAAATCTTTGTTATCTAACTTGTTTTGGTCTTGACCAATTTTTGGGATATCCCTCACGGGATGACCAACTTGTGTAAATAGTAGAATGGGTATGATGACATGATGTCCAATCCAGTAGATATCTGGACACAAGTCAGAATGTGCAGTGGAGGTCCATGACACTGTCCAGCCCTAAGTGGGCATGCATAACCTACCACCCAGGATAAAATACCTTCCTGTGACGCACGTGTCCAGACACGAATAGGAGGGAGAATATAATGCACACATTTGCAAAGTGGAAAATGGCATGAGGGCGAGGAAGACACTACGTAAACAGGTCAACCCTGATCAAGTGTGAGGGACACTGACTGTGTGCAGTCATGACTGACCATACCTGTCAACCTGTGTGAGCAAGATATCTGTACAGCGCCATGAATATAAGTGAGACAAAGGTCCAAAATCAGGGACAATCTGTAAACATATCTCTTAGAAACATAGAATTTGATAGAATAACAGTTTGCACATTGGCATTAATGTCTGGAGTATGAAATCTGAAACCCAACTGTCTGTCAGCATGTTCCGACTGCAGTCTTTAATGTTGAGCTACTGCTGTGCCAGAACACAACAGCATATTACAGAGGTCCGTGCCATACCATTCAATTGTCTGGATATTCACAGAATGACTAGGGTCACCACCTGTCCCACTTTGCGAGTAACAATCCCTCTGTAGGCAGTTGTGTCCTGTGAAAAAAATCAAGACATAGCAAATGTCCAGAGAGTTTATTTCCTAATTTACTTTAATAGTCGCATAAAACGGTTATTTTATATATGAATCCTCAATATGTTATGTAAAGTAGCATAAGCAATTCAAATGTTACTAGAATAAGCTATTATATGTACAAAAAAAAACGTTAAAGTTCAGTACTATGCACGGCTGTAGGTATGTTTTGTCCTGGAAAATCTGACATCTCTACAGAACATGTCCCACTTTGGGCAGTCGAAAAGGTGGCAACCCTAAGAATGACCACAGGTTCACCCCATAGTGTTGGTGTGTGCCTCAGACAGTCTGCACCAGTGTGGTAAATAGCTGAGGACTGACGTCACTAAATAATGAGAAATATCCTGAGTATAAGACTCCACAACCTGCAGAGAAGTCATGCTAATGGAAAACCTAGCATTCTATCAATGTTCTAAGCTTGTAAGAGCAATCGTTAAAATGTGTCCCTAACTGTCCCCCCCATCATGTAGGTTTTGCGCAGGTTCAGTGCTCTAAGAGGTTGAGAGGTATGGTCTGTACATATTTACAGGAACAGCCCTTCACACTTGTGTAATGTACAGCTGCATACCTGTAGTCACTTCATGTCCAAAAATAATAATCCCCGTATGACTGTATACAGGTAATAGTCAAATGTGAATGGGAACACCCCTCACCATGGAGTATGGACAGTAATAACCCCACCCATAATATGTAATGCCAACAGAATAAGCTGCTGACAGGTGCCCAAACACCTGTGTCTATAAACACAGGTAAAACTTCAAAATAGGGAGATAATCCCTGTCCTGACATTTGACCTTGGCCAGGGAAGTTCCGTTCACCAGGTGGACAAGCCTAAATCCAGATCACTACATGAACACCCTGACAATCAAAGACCTGTATGTGGCTGGACTATATGCCTTGGTGTTCTGCATATCCTCGGAGTGATTAACAATGCAGCTGGAGTCCACAGCAGTAGGCAATAGGGAATGTGTAATATGTAGTACAGCCTTTTTCCCAGCAGGAGAATGGATGCCTGTGTCGTAGGTGAAGCGGTGAGGTGTATGTTGATGTAGCTAAGTACTATGGGTATGCATATCAATGAGGGAGAACACCAATAGAATAGTGGTTCCGGTATCCGGCCAACGTGAATGCAGTCCCAATTGACCTACGACCACTGCACATATAACTTGAAAGTGTAATGAAAGCGTTCATGCAGTACACACATTTAAATATGTAAAGGTGAACATGTGTTTCGCAGTAGTCCATAAACTGGAATACAGATATGTAACTGTTACGGTCAGAATTATGAAAGTTCATGGAAGCACAATTATCTATGAAACATATGTAACCCACAATAAGGATATGCAAGTGTGCCTGCATGTGTGTAATCCGCTCACAGAATAGAAAATGAATGGTGTTTTCCCCACGTTCTATGTACATGGCTCATACCTGTTAAACCCATAAAGTACGAAACTGGACAAAGCCATGACAACAACTGGTACAAATAGGGACAATCCCCAGATATTGCCCTAACAAACATAGAAAGTGGATAGAGTAACAGGTGTGTCACTAGCATGGATTCTCTGAAGGGTATGAAGTCATAACCTGAAATGTTTGTCATTATTTACCAACGTCAGTCTTTAATGATATGCCACTAACTTGCCAGATAGACACAAGGTTATGAAAACGGACCAAAGATAAGAGGCAAACAGCTGTACATGCAGCAGAAATCTGTACAGTTGAAAGGTATGATATGGAGATATATATACACATATATCCACAGACATAATCCAAAGCAAATTACAAGATGAGGAATGTACAGACATATGTATATATGTACATATATATATTTATACACACATGATATGTCCCTGTACATATAACACATGTACATAAATAGGTCACGGTATAGCTAATATGGATAGACAGACAGACATGCATGAAAGGAGAATACACCGATGGTTTCCAAACCATTGCCTGGAGAGTACCAGTGTGACAGGGCCTGCAAGTTCTACACGTTAAACATGAATATAGGTGTCCTTTGCAGGACCCCAAAAATTGATCATGTACGAAGTGCGAACCGTCATTGATGCAAAAGAAGTCACACCTGCAACTACGATATAGGTGTACATGCAACAGTAGCAGGTGCAAGGGTAATAACACATGGGTCGATTGAATGTATGACGACGAGCTGATATCCAGAGTGGGAGTGCTCGGAAGTGTCCTCACACTTTATTATCGCTCACATTAAACATGTCTAATGGGTACTGTGGAGGGGTGTCAGGTATGGGAATCATGGGTATGCAGAATTGGGCCAAGGTGTTGGTTGGCACAGATCTATTAGGTATGCCCCATGGGAGTGATCAATATACCTATGTGGGTATAGCACACACCTACATTCTCCAAAAAGGTGCAACCCATCTACTGGATATTGTGTAAACCATTGGGGGAAGACGTTGGGATCTATATCAGTGTCATGTAGGTGATTATCATGGATGGACACGCGTATGACCAAGATGGTAACCATACCTGCCAGAATGTCAGAATAAGACAGCTGGACTAAGGCATAGTACACGACAGACAAATAGGGACTATATTAAATATACCTCAGACAAAGTCAGTCCATTGATAGAATAATTGCATAATCAGGAATACGAATGTTATGAGAGTTAGTAATCATGAAATAGGAATGTCAGTCATGATTACCTAACTGCACAGTCCGTCATGGCTTGCCAGCAATCTACCAGAAAGGCACATTATCATGACAAATGTAACAGAATCATAGGTAAAACCCCAGGGCATATACCCATAATGTGTACAGGTGAGAGGTATGAAGGTAACCCATCCTAATGAAATGTACAGAACTAGTGATACTAGGTGGACAGGTGAGAAGAAAGACGTCAGGACAAATGACAAAACATGTACAAGTCATAAGCATGTTTGTCCACAAATGTGAATTACAATGTATGGCCTGTGAAAGTCAGTGTGGAAGGTTAATAGACTCAAAAGACATGTGTCCCTCAGGGTGTCATGCAGTGTTACCGATACAGTGTCCAGTCCCCCATACTCGACCGTGAGCTCTGCCACTGACGGAAAGCGCAAATACCGGCGTACACATAAGGTACATGATGGAATAATTAGTGTGGATAAGCACCTGTTGGCCTGTGTGAGGAATATAACCCAGTGGGTGGGTGTGTCCTGCAATAGGAATGTAATGGTAACTGGCCTGTGATGGCACCATGTATTGTGTGTATTGGCGTAAGGAAATTGATGTCCAGTATCAGAAACATACCTCACAACTGTACGAATGTGCAGATGTATGCCTCATATGTGTGGTGTGTTCCTCTCACAATCTGTACCTGTCTGCCAAATACCTGAGAACCGATATCATTAAATAATGATAAACATATGTGTTTAAGACCCCAAATCCCTCAGAAAGGTCATACTAATGCAAAACCTATAATACTGTCAACTATCTACGTTTGTAAGAGCAATATGTAGAATCTGCCCGTATCTGTCCCCCCATCATGTTAGGCTTTGTACAGATGTTTTGCACTAGGAGGTTGATAGGTATGATCAGAAACAGATACATGTCTGAGGAAACAGCATTATCGACTGCAAGATAACTCAGAAGGTATGAAAAGGGCTGCAGTAGGAAGTTCATCCCCAGGTAGTGCTGACATGTCAAATGACACAGCAGTCTACAGGAAGTACCTATAGGGTGTCACCTTTACCAGTGATGACAGTGGGACATACCCACAGCCATGCATACACCACAAATAGACATAGCACACAGCAAAGCCTAGGCCATGATACACGACTCGGGCGTTTATGGATTGAGTGAGAGTACAGCAAGGAAAGATGACTGCCAGGCTATTCAGCAAACACCTACAGTGGCGTGCAAGACCGCCCGTAACACGAACATTACACAGACAATGTTGGAATTTGCAACATACCCCATTTGTATGTGTAAGCTATGCAAATGATGTAATTATAGGGTTGCCACTTTTCCAAATGCCCAAAGTGGGACATTTGTGCTACAAACATCAGATTTTGCAGGGAAAAACATACCTATGGCCAGTACAAAGGACATAACTTCAGTTTTTTGCCTGAATAAAAGTTTATTCTTGTAGCATTTTAGTTCCTTATTCTGTTTCTTATAACATTTAGGTGTTTCAGATACAGAATAACTGTTTTATGCAACTATTACATAAAATATAGAAAATAATTTTGTCCTAAAATCTCAGGACATTTGCCATTTTTTCACATTTTTTACAGGACACAACTGCCCAAAGAGGGACTGTCCCTCGCAAAGTGGGACAGGTGGTAACCCAACATAAACAGTAAGCTGACCATGCAAGAGCAGAGTTATGTGCAGAAATGTACCCGGATGTTATGCGACTAACGTTTTCCACGTTGCTAAACGGAGCAATGACAGCTGCAAATACAGTATGAATACAGTCGAAGAAGCATGCCAATGTCCAAGTCCAAGGCCAGTGGCGGCTTTGTCCATTGGATATCAATGAACCAGTAGTTGTCCTCCCCTGATCCCTGGTGTGTAAGTGTAGCGCAGCGCCACGAGAACCCGCTGTGCTTCAAAACAAGACATGGATAATATACATACAAAATGTAGGTTTAGTTAGATGTTAGTACGCCATGCAGATGAATGGCAAGCTGGAGACAACATGGCTACTGCGTACTGGTACTTATGTGTGGAAGCGCTCTGTCAGAGATGTAACGAAGCATTTGTAGGCAATTTGAGGCAAGTGAGGCTGAGGATAGTGAATCACAACATGTCATGCCATATGGGCCAAGCCTCTAGAGTGTAGTGTAGGTTAAGGGGACTATTAGAGTAGAAGATAGGTGACAACATGAGTGTGTATGTATAAAACACTGTAACCTCACCGGAGCAGTGTCACGTGTGCTGTCATTACTCAGTGGAAGAGGCGTGTCATGAGCTATCCTAGGGAATGTCAGGAGACTGACGGCGTACACCATGGATACCACCGATGTGACCTGCAAACCTGCCCACAGTGTGTCTGCGCCCGTGCGTGCCAGTAAGCCGAGTAAGCATGTGTGCGCACGTGTTAGCCTGTGTGCGCGTGTGGAAGAACGAGTAAGCTAGTGTACAAATGGTGAAGCTTGTGTAATGTCATGTATGCATTTGTAAGCATGTATACATGTGTACTACACACATCACACATGTACTGCACACACAGACACACATGCTGCCAATACTACACACATCAGTGAAATGGCACATGGATGGAGACTACATCATCAGAAGTAACAGTGCTGTAAACTATGCTACAGTGATGGTCATAGCTGCAATGCATCATGCCTGCTGAAGTACACCTGAAAGTAACACACTGTGTGTTAACAGCATGCTAACATCAATACAGTGGAATAAAGTCACCGTGTGCAGCAGCACCAGGTTAGTCAGATCCTGCATCAATGTTACACATCACAGGTGGTGGCACAGGTGACATCATATGCACAGGGTGTGGTGTTAACATGTCCAGAGCTGTCATAGAGCCATCCAATGTACACATAGGTGTGTGTGTGAGAGGGACAACGGTTATTGCATGGCCCAATGGTGGTGCAATGGGTGTGTGTATGTGATAGCCATAGCTGTTTGTGGTAAGTGTGTGTGTCTGCATATACACAGGTACAGCATGTGTCAGCCATATACAGGAGGTTGTGGGACAGTCACAGACCATACCTGCCAGGCTGTAGAGATCCCATTACTGGCCATGGACACCCCTCCATGCATCCAACACAACCCAGTCCTGCACCTGTCAATGTCTACACATACAGTCCTGGGATCTGTACCACAACCTGTGGATAAACGTGGGTCTGTAATGTTAACCTGAGGTGCATAGAATTGACAGTTACTACAGACGGATATGAGCCATACTCACACTCCAATGTAATAACCACTGCTGACTGTTGCCGAGATCTGCATACGACCAGTCAAAGGTGCTGCACTAACATTGTTTCCAATGCCCATGTAATACCCAGCAAAACAATAACCGGTCACTACACATGTATAAACCACGATCACTACAGCACACAGTATGTGCACTATCACAGAGCCATAGCAGATGTACATACATCCAAGGTGCTCACGTACAGACAATGCAGCAGAGTCAAGAGTGATAATCCCAACATACATATCTATATACAATATACACATATATATATATATATACACATATATATATATATATATATATATATATATATATATATATATATATATATATATATATATATATATATATATATATATATATATATATATATATATAATATATGTGTATATATATATATATATATATATATATATATATATATATATATATATATATATATATATATATATGTAGATAGATACATACACACACACACACACACACACACACACACACACACACACACACACACACACATGGCAGGGTTGGGAGCAGAACATAAACGTAAGCACTGTACCACATGACAGCATTACTCAGTTACAAATTGTGCTACGGTGATCAGTGGATCACATGATTCACACAGGCACACGTCTAGCCTGCAGACAGCAGCATCAAAGGCAAAGACGCCACACGGATGTTATGGAGAGTGAATACTGTAAAAGCAATGTACTGTTGTCATGCAGCTGGAAACACACACACACACACACACACACACACACACACACTTGGCAGGGCTGGGAGTCGAACATACACCTAACTACCCTAACACACTACAGCATGACACATTTACAGAACGCGCTACCGAGATTACTAAGCACAGCAGTCCCAGAGGCAGACATCTAGGTGCGTGTCATCATCCGCAAAGGCAAAGACATCGGTTGGAAACTGCTGTGGTGTGCGGCATCTAAAAGCAAGACTGCGTCCCCAGATAGTATCTCGTTGAAGGCCATTCTTGAGATCAACACGTAATTCCAATACTCATAGTCCATTAATATTGATCATACAGTTTTATGAACACAGGTTATAAAGTTATACTAACATTCCTTCATTGTCGGTACGTAAAAAAGTAATTTTGGAGTACACCATCCATATGGGAACTTTGTATTATCTAATAGCTTTTTAGCTGTCATAGTTCAAATTATTATGAAGTTATAGTTGAATTTATTGAAATGTATTAATTAGGTTATTACTATTGTGCATTTCAATTATATTAGTTACTGCAGATATATTGTTACAGTAGATTATAACTAATAATATACCTTTTTAGAAAGGTTAGTGACAGGACTTTTAGATGGGTAGTCATCTAACAACACTAGGGCATATCAGTCGCTAAATGACATGTAGCTATTCATTGTTATATCAGTTATTGTTATATTGTCATTATGTTAATGAACTATATGATAAATTCATAATATATTTTTTACTATTTTAGTTTTAAAATAGTTTTAAAATATTCCTTATAATAATGTGACTTGGGTAGTGTAACATTGTATAGTATTTGACATTAGAGGCATTTACTCAGCACTGTTACTTTAAATGTTTAAATAGCCAAGTCTTTTTGGCGCTCTTAAAGTTTTAAATAGCTGACTGTTAAAATTAATGGTGTTCTGAAGAAGCCCATAAATTTTGGGTGAAAGCGCTTAACCAGTGTTTACAAAGTTTGTTAAAGTCAGCTCTATTTTCTTGCGAATGCATTTTATCGCATTTTTTATTTCAACGTATTTAGTACCTGCTTGTGTTATCATTGTGCAAACAAGCAGTAGTTTTTAATTATAAGCTTAGTAGCAATGAGCTAACAACGAATGTAAAAGTTTAATAAACCAGTCATTTCAACATACGAAACTGGCGTGCTGTGTAGAAGAACAACAGCAACGTTCCGATTATAGTCGCTGATTTAATTTGGAACAAGCGACAGTATTGTACAGCGAAAGGGAATTTGTCTTGCTACTAGCTGTCTGGCCGCACAACGAAACCGGAGGTGACACAAATCAGGGGTGTTTGAGCACTTATTGGAACTCTATGGTAATTTAGGCATCTAGTATATGTCCACTTTGACAGACCCGGCGAAACAACATGATGATGTGGCACAGTTGAGCTGCACCTGTCAGCCCTGGGAGTACGGATCACATGTTGGTCTCTTGCTGCTGTTATACTGCCTGTCTTGCACAGTACCCAATAACAGTCACCACCAGAATGGGAACAGGCTAGCGAAGCATGTGGTCATATCACACAATGCTTGACATCATCCTCTGTGACGCACACAGGCAAGGCACACCTGATACTGCACCACTGCAATATCTCTGCAGTAACTGGACCTACCTCTTAGCTCTGCAGAGCACACCTGCAATGACTGGGTATAGACAGACCATACCTCTCAGGCACGTACCTGGACTGGCACACCCACAGCTGAGGTGTCCCCATATTCCACTATGTTGTACACACATCCCAGCTGGTTACTTCGCACGATGCATCACAGGTGCTCCACATGCATGTGACTGTGTCCGGAACTACTGCTGCTACTAATGTGAGACTGACAGTAACCCACACCTAACTGTGATAGCCGCACATGTATTGACACATTAAGCATACACTGTGCATGAGTCATAACCTCCGCTCAGCTGGTTCGACCCATACACCACCTCCAAGACCAACAGTATCCTTGACATGGACACTACCAACATGTGACTGCTGTTCGACACCTGCGGTTGTCCCTCATTGGTGGAATCCGAAAATCTGCTACCCACCCTTGTTAGCCACATACTGGCACCACACACTGCATGGCATACACAGTAGATGAGTACTACAACACCAACTACAGATGTCGTATGACAGCGGTAGTTGTTGTCGTGACACACGTGCAGGTGGACAATGCACATGCAAATGCTGAGACATTCCCCAGTGCACTTCAATAGCACATACACGACAATGTGGTTCATGCTATTCCACACAGAGCCATGCAGGTACACACCAGAATACAGATGACACTCTGGGGGTGCAGTCCCACAGACATACTTTACAACAACAGGTGGGGGCTGTTACACAGTGGTGTACATTCCCATGGGTGGGGTGACTCACTGGTCAGCCTTGGTAGGGCCACAGGATCCCATATCACATACACCATAACTAGCTACATACACATTACTGCGACACATTCCGAGATGTACCACAGGGCATTTTGGTGGTATGTCAGTAGTCGTATGCAATACCCACATCTGCTCACACATACAGCTGTCACTCTGGAACATGACAGTAACAGGTGATGTTGGCAACATCCTGTCTGATGGCTTCATTGCTAACATTACACCCTCTCACTCCCTGCAGGGCCACATTCCTTGCAGGTACATTGCGGTGTACCTGCAGTTACACCTACACAGTACTGACCTGCACTCTATATGTCCTAGGACACAGGCCCCTTGTCACTCTGCAATATCCCAGGCTGTGATGTCCACAGAACTCTGAACAGCATTTCTCCCCACTGGGACATCATATTCAGTAATAGCCTTGTACCAGACATTGTGGCCCCTGACTGGCAGACAGCGACTGTAACACTCCCCAAAGTTGGCGCCACACTGCACAATTGAGACTATTGCCCTACACACCTCATTGGTCTGTTATGCACGGCTATAGGGCACATAATCTTGGACATAATTCGTCGAGTCTCTGTTGTGCTCCAGTCCTTTGATGCCAGCTGGGTTGGTCTTGTTTGGGCCACAGCATGCCTCCTACACCTGTTGAACACCTTTCCTACAGTCGCCAGAGTTGTTGATGATGACAACGGTGTCCACACAGCCTGCATTGTCCACTCCCTGCCATTCAGCACCGTTCTCCATTATTATTACTACATACACATCCACCTGCACATCACAACATATGTCTCCGGATGTTATTCAATGTGGCTAATGGACGGGACACACACACTGAGGCTGGCATACGAAATCACATACTGCAATCCAGTTACACTTGGCTAACCAAAGTCCTCAGTCATGGGGCCCTCATGTTCGGTATATGCTTCCCTGAGGTACAGGCTACCACTGAGGGGACTTCCCTGCCTAGCTTTACAGACCACTGCATACCCAGCGCCATTGTTGCTCCACCAGCTGATACAGACCCCATCCATATGGGTGCCACTGTGACAGATACCGATATGAACATCATGACCTCTACCTGCATGACACTTGGAGTGTACATCACCTTTGCAGTACACCATCCTCCCACTGGTTATCACATAGGTGTTATTTCCCTACATACATGTTGCATTGTAAATGTGTGTGAGACACATGTATGTCGCACACAATCCTGTGATTACCACATTGCCACTGTGGCATGGATATCCTTCTACATGTTCACACATGTCTGTCCTGGGTGTGTAGCTGGTACATAGGCATCCACTGTACCTCTGAACACTGGATGTATACACACATCCATGGGTACAACACCCTGCATAGGGTGTACCTTACACAACAGCTTTACATACCCCAACATTAAAATGCCATGATGTTTATTGAGCCACACCTGGTGACGTATGCAGCTTATGTACAGACACCACATCTGTACACATTTGCAGACTACATACTCAGGGGTGATGTCTGCTGCAAAGACAGGGCCCATGTCTGCAAATATGTTTATGGATATACTCCGCATACACAACATACACAATAGCCACTATGACCATGATGCTCATGGATATGTGCACACACGCGACTGTGTGTGGCATGTGCTTGGGGGTTGCATTCCCATACCGGACCCTCACCATGCTTTGGGACATGTTTCCTATGTACATCACGCATGGGCAGTCAGTAGCAGTGTTCATGTGATACCTCGCTTGCTGGATGGTGGACACATGTACGCCATGGATCACTGCAGTGGCTGTACTGTGCAGTGATGCAGGTTACACATGGCTCTTCTGTTCACAGGACACTACTCTGGAGAGGTGCCACTGGTGTGCACACTGTAGTTGTTGTTACACATTGACTTACCAGACTGCATGGTACACCACTATGAACCTGTGCAGCTATTACATGTCCTTTGTGCATGGTTACTGGTATAACCCTTCCAGTTAGATTGGCTGTCACGCTATTACAATGTCCCGTGACTATGGGCCATATGTCTACTGTTATTGTACATGCCAATCATGTTCATGTTTGTCTGTCACATCTCTTCCACTATTCTAGTATGGGAGTAATGTTTGCGTCCTTTGCAAATGCACAGAGTGGAGTACATAGTTATTTCATCATAACTGTTTATACATATCTTAATTACATAGTACTCACATCACTATATAATACCTTTGTTATGCATCATATGCCTGTTCTCCTGTGTAACATATCTGATGTATCAATCTACTGTACTATACATTACACATGTTTTACATGATATCCCATAATTCAACCATTACTTGCACAGAGGGTCCACCTTAGACATGTCATTGATTTTATATGCCCATACACATGCGTACTGTTACAGTATATCTACATATACTGTCCCCTGCTATGGCACGTACTTATTGGACATACCCTGCCACTGACGGTGGGTCGTATGACATTGTTCTATTTAATGCCGTCATGTTGCATCCCTTGTGGTGTCTGTGCTGTTTACCGTGTGGCCCACTGCTGGACGCACATCTTCTACAAGCATTGGTACGATCAGCGAGATATCACTACATAAATACCATTCCCCACTTTATGCATGGCGGACACTGTTAATTACTGCAAACCAGGCTATGCATACACTGACATTACGTAATTCAGAACATACTATACATACAGTTAGTGTTATACATACCTTGATATCGTTCTGGTGTTTCATCTCTATCTCGCTCCTCTGTATCACTCTTTCAACTGTTATACGGTATGAGCATACAGTTTGCATATCTGGCAAGTCATCCTTATATATGTCTATACCTGCAACATGTGGTTTACTGCCGCCAATTGGTGGTCCGGTGTGACTAATTACATGCACTTCAGCTGTGCAGCTACTCCATTCACCAATTACGCGGCAGCAGTGGGGTATAATTGAATTCTCCACCTGGGGGTTGGCCATTTGCCCTGCCTTCGGGGAGACGGCCTGTATTGTGTTTTGTTGTGTGTCATTGCAACTGCTTTGTGTAGAGCCAAGTCTATTTTGGGGTCATGTTCCCCGTGGATTGTGTGTGATTCTACCTGTGACTGTACCTGTCATTCCACCCGTCTGATAAAGGACTATTGCAAACACCTGTAACATTGCCGTTTGTTCCGTTATACGATGGATACAATTTTGCATGGCGCCTTTAAATGTCTCTCACAAGGTATGTCAACGGTTCAGCAGATGTAATTGACTAACTAGATGTTTGGGCTGTGGTTACGGTCTGTATTGCTATTGTTTACAGTGTGGGGGATGTAGGCAGGTGTACATAGCATATACGGTTTTGTGGGGCTTGCATTTCTACGTAGTCCATATATATGTGTGTGGGCCCCTTCCCTAATTACTGTGCTATCACTTAATAGACTTCTATTATGGGAATTTACTGTGGGCCATTGTTAATTGGTTTCAATATGGTATGCAGGTGCGGTTGATACTTCCATACCTCCGGATGTATAGCGATATGTGCAAAGATATTTGTAAATGAATGCTATCCCATGTATGTCTGCCCCAGATATTTGCTGTCATTGCAGTGGTGTTGGTGTCAGACCCTTTGTCACATGGCTTGCCACCTTTTCATATGGCCATAGTTGGACACTTGCGGGTCACACAGTGGTGTTTACAGGCTGACATATGGCCACGGTCAGTACACGGGACAGCACATACTTTTATCCTCATTACAAACCTATTGTTCTTGGTCCTTCACTACATATCAGTTTGCATGTAACATTTCTGTTTCTTACATACAGGCATGAGTATTTCCTGCAACTATTGCATATTATCTGGGACATACTAATGTCCTACACTCACGGACAGTTACCCTTTCTAATGTTTCATGTCAGGACACACCTGCCTAGGGGGGTCCGTCCCTCCCGATGTGGGACAGGTGTTTACTGCATGCCTACGGATAGCTATACCCGCACCTGCCGTAGTCATCTACCTCCGAGTTGCCACCTACAGACACAATATGCGGACACACACGACACACTTTAGTCACACGGGAACACACACATGGCACCCTCATCACACACATACACAGGCTACATCACACACAACCACAGTTGTACACGGTACCTACATGGTCTGCACCGCCGACAGCGGTGACTACATGTCCTTACTATCATCCTATTGCTCACGGTTCTACTGTTCCAGTACTGTGTTCTTTCTGTCTTTCATCCTCCTGGTTACGCGTGTCGGTGTGTGACATGTTCCATAGTTGGCGGTATCCTGTTTATTTGTACCTCAAAGGTGTTTAGAATGTCGTCAACCTATCTATATATTTGCAGATGCCAGTGACCCCTTGTATATCGACATATATCACACTATCGCCCTTTCTATCTGTATTATATATGTGTAGATATATATATATATATATATATATATATATATATATATATATATATATATATATATATATATATATATATATATATATATATATATATATATATATATACATACATATATATCTCGGACAGGGGTGGTGACAGGCACGCTACGCCTTTCATTGTGTGTGTCAGTGTATACTGTGTTTCCTAGACTCTGCATGTTTGTGTCTGTACCTGTCACATTACACACCTGCCATAGGTTAAGATTACCTCCCATCCCACTTTGCGAGGGACAATCCCTCTTTGTGCAGTTGTGTCCTGCAAAATATTTGTGAACATAGCAAATGTCCTGTGACTTTGGGACAAACATATTCCCTATAGTTTATGTCATTGTTGCATGTCACCCTTATTCTCTATCTGACCTGCCTACATGTTACAGGACACGGAACACGTACCTGCGACCATTACTAAACTATAAGCTGGCGTATGTCCCACATTGGTCATTTGAACTGTGGCAACCCTACCGTACGTACATCTTGCCTAGCAATAGTGTTGGGTGATTGTGTACATGACTGCCTGTTCCACTCCTGGCAGTGGTCGTTTTACCCTTCAGATCAGGCACTATTTGTTCAGGGGTGAATAATGCTAGTGTCACCTGTTCTGTACATCATTGACCGTGATCTGCGCAGTGGTCAGTGACACTTAGCCCTGTTTCGCGCATATCCGTATAGTCATATTTAAACATTGCTTACCAGCTGTGGGCAACGCTTATTCCCGCTAACGTGTGCTACACATATTCTGATGACCTGCATCAGGACTGCATTACCCATGCCGTCGGGATTATGTTACATCCCTTGGGGACGTGGGACCGGGAACATGCATGACAGTCACTGCATGTACCACTTGGACATCTGGGGGTTGTACACAAATTATGTAAATTTGTATGTACAGTACACTACAGCAGTTACTCCACACTACACTCACATGGATGACTCTGTTAGTTTACAACTTGATTGGTCCAGTTAATGGTATGTCCATGTGATGTTTACTGGCTGTACTCCAGCACTGGGTATGTATATCACAATTAGGTACACCCGATAATTTGCTACACCTTCATACGACCGTGGATGCAGCATGCCGGGGTGACTAATGCCTGTCATGGGTACATCCCCTGCCTGACACTACATCCATGATTACATTTTGTAGAGCCCCTCAGTAACGCGGCGGGTAATCCATGATGACTGTGTGTAGGACAGTGCTTACACACATGTGCTCCCATGATTGCCTCTGCTCCAGTACGCGACAGTTGCTTACTCTATGTTGTGGTGACGGGTGTCACTGTTTGCCCCATTTGGTGTTTTGCCTCTGACAATCAGGCGTGTACCTACTGATGTACCTGGGAACCTATACACACAGCACCGACAGATGCTAATGGGCGCATCTACTGTTCAGGTGTTGACAGTTCCATGTTCCCATGGCTGTTGCGTGTACAATGTTTGAGAGCTGCCTATGTAGGATTCCACAGTGGGCCACCTATACATCACAATTTACAGGTAGTCATGTTTGCGTACCATCCATGTTACTGTGAGCAGGTGGGGAGGGGTGTCAGTCCGTGGGAGCCTACACTGTCAAGGTATGTGCTATACATTCCCTCTTTGCCAAGGCATAGGCATATTGGGCACGCCTCCGTCTGCCTACTGGGGCTGGCACAGTGTGTCCGTGGTCTGGATCCCTTTGTGCCTGTGTTGGCCTTGGCACTTGTGGTGGGCTGTGAGGCCCTCTCCCATTATGACCCTGCTGCAGCTGTTTCCGCAGGATCATATTATGTAGCATGGCACATACTATGAAGATGTGGGCACACGTGCCTGGAGAGTACTGCAAGGCTCCACCAGATGTGTCCAAGCACCAGAACCATGATTTCAGCATCCCGAACACATGGTCTATGATGATTCTGGTTTGTGCATGTGCCTCATTATTGTGTTCTTGCATTGGTGTGTGTGCATTTCTGATGGGGGTCATCATCCACGGCTCCAGTCCATAGCCAGCATCCCCCACAAGGTGACCTTGTGGGATGTCCCCCCTGACAAATACCTGATACACTTGTGAGGCATGCCAGATATGGAAGTCGTGGTAGCTTCCAGGGCTGCCAGCACACACATCCATGATAATGCCCTGGGCATTGCACATGACCTGGCAGTTGATGGAGTGGAATCCCTTGCGGTTTATGTAGCGCCTACAATACTCACCGGGCGGTGACTTAATTTGTATGTGCATGCAGTCTATTGCACCCAGTAACTCCGGGTAGTTTGCCACACGGTGGAAGTGACGCATATTGCTGGCCAACTCCTCCTGAGTTCGGGGGAAGTGTATATGCTCATTGGCATGTGGTAACATGGCATCCAGGAACTGGCGTAGTACCCTGCATGCCGATGCCTGTGAAATCCCCATTATATCTCCAGTTGGCCATTGAAAGGTACCTGTGGCTAGTATTTGCAAGCTTACACATACCTTCGTGTCCACTGGGATGGGTTCCCCTCTTCTCATTCTCAGGCATGGCCGGCACAGCTCTACTATTTGCTGTAAGATGTCCCTGTCCACCCTGTAATGCTCTACTATCTCCAGATCATTTAGCCCCTGGTAGGTTACCCTTGGTGTGAACACTCTTCTCCTCCTCCGAGGCCTACGGTGGTTGTCAGCATCATCCTCCACAACATCGTCGGTCTGTAACACATGCTGATGAATCACAGCTATGGCAGCTCCCAACATGTACATTTTAAAAGTTCCCCATCTGTTTACACCTATGGTGCAGTGTTTGGGAATACACAGGTGTGTGTTGGGTGCTTTCACACTTTATACTGTTCTGCTGTGAACACTGTTGATGTCATAGGGTGTGTATGTATGATCGTGGCTACAGGGTATCTTCTGTGTTTTATTTATGAAACCGCTATTGTGCTGCCTTTGGTGTTGCATTACATTTGGATGCCGTGCTTACCTCCTGCCCTTCCATTTACATTTGTGCTCATTACACCTACCATTTGCTGGCATGCATCCAGCTGCCTGCTTTCATTTGTACTTTCCTAGAACTGGCTTATCTTGCATAATGTGTGCTATTGCCGATCTACTGTGGGTTTGCTTTGCTCTGCTATGACAGTTCTCCTATCTTTGCATTCCAGGTCCTTCACACCTTTCTTTGCAATCCTATGCCTCCCCTATCCTGTTTTGCAGGTTTCTGCATGCAGGCTTGTCTACTGCCATCGATTGGCCGCCGTGTGATGATTGGTGTTAATTGCTTATTACTATGCCAATTACCCTGCTTCGGCATTTCCTTCTTTTCTTCCCATGACCTTCCTGTTTGTACTATTGTTCGCGGCGCGTGCATCCGCTTACCGGGTTTCAGGCACAAGTTCATCCCCGTACACATGCGCTTTCGGGCACCGTGTGTGCTCTCAGCTAAATGGTGCTATACCCTCCTCCCCACCCCTGTCCTTCAGCTTTGCTTAGCAATGGCCAGGCCAGATTTGCATTGCTCCAATGTGCTTACTGATACGGTGGCACACCCCTCTGCTGATGTCATGTATCATCTTTGATACACTCCTCGGTGTTATAGCGCTGCGCCATCAGGTACATCCTTAATCCAGTGGGACATTTGCGATTCAGTATTACCTGCCTCATTTGCATGGCATTGACTACTAATTCATAAATACAGTGCCGAACACTGTCGCGGGCCCCTGACAACCCTTGCGCCTTGCTTGTGGTGTGCCATGCCTACCATTGCATATTATGGTGCAATCCTGATTTGTCTTTCATTGCGATTTTCTGCCATTTTTATATATTTCCTTCGTATTCCTGTTTGCACACATGTGCCCTGCGGTTGTACTGTGCGTTACTGCGGACATGACATTAAATGTTGTTTTTTAGGTGTTGTGCATCTTTTCTTGTGCCATTGGCTGTGTATTTCTCCATTGGCATATGTTAACTTTGTAATACATGTGTGTGGTCCGCTTCCATAACTCCAATGTTCTGTTTGGGAAAATTAAAACGTGTTTTTTGGTTTACATTTCCATGGGCTTGCGCTACACCTGCACCACTTCGTGAATTGCTGTATGCCTTCATTAGCATGGTGCGACACTGCACATGGGGTGATTTGCATACCTATGCCGAGGGCTGTGTAGCTCTGGCGTACGCCGGTAGTGCAGGTGGGATTGGTTCGTACCTGAAACACTCAGTGGACATATTTGGCATTATGCCGCCTACACTACGCCTGCGCCTGGTGCAAGCTTCATGAATCCGGGGGTCTATTCTACAAAGAACACTAATAAAATTTGTTTTTGAATCTCACATTATATTTGGTTCTTGTGAGGACTATCACTATCAAAACATGTTTCTAGATGGGATGCTTCAGAGCTAATGATATTACAAGATCATTTTAAGAACTGAAATAGAATTTTAGAATGGTTGCCCTTTTGTAGCACTTAAGTTCAGATTTGTTTTCTAGGGTAATGATTGAAGTTTTAAAAAGGAACATCACAAGTCTGTTGCTGAATTTAACCTGGAGTGTGACTATTACAGGACTAAAATATGAGCAGGCTATGTCGGGAAGGATAAGGTCTAGAATGTTTTACTCCTAGTGTGCTGATTTACTATTTATTCTATGAAATTATCTTATAAGTTCAGGAATCGCTGGGCATAACCAACTGCTGTGGTATAGTTACAGCAGTTTACTAATGCATAATTCAAATCACCCATCAAAAAAGTATTACGCATTATAAGTATTTCAGAGTGTATTTTAGAATCTCATGCTTATCTGAGAACATGGAGGGTATTCTATAACAGGCAATTAAGTGAGAATTTGTTTTGTTTTGTTTTGATTAGGGCATGTTAGGTTTCAATGAGTTTAGTTTGTGGATCTATGGTAATCTGCCTAGAGAAGACATGGCTCCTGAGAAATATGGAGACATTCTAAGAGTTTGCCTTAGTTCCAAATGAATGGAAAACACTAAACCCAGACAGGCTGGGAGTGTTACCTTTACAATGAAACCAAGTCTAAGTTATATCCATTAAGGACAAATAAACCTAAAACTTCTTCTTTAACATTTGGCTGAATGTGGATATCCATTCTTTATTGAAATGTATCGTCTGTACCTAAAATAACTTTTCAAAGTCCTAGAACATAGGTATTTTATTGTTTATGCCTCTACAAATCTCATTTATTTATTTATATTTAGTCTTTCGCATGTTATCTACCATTCATATTCAAGATATTAAATTATACTTTGGTTTAATAAAAGTATTGGCTTCCTCGTGTAACACCAACTGCATAGATTGTGCCCGTAGTTAAATGTCATCTTTCCCCTTATTATAAAATACTTAACTCTAGCAATTTGAAATTGCTTTCAATGTTAACTAATAAACTGAATAATGTATTCCATTTTAATATTTCTTAACTGACTGTGGTTAGGCTATGCAGATAGATTTTGAGGTCCATACGTTCATAGGTTGTTACTTGGAAAACAATCAGGAAAAGCAATTGTAACCTAGCCATTTCATTTTTCACTTATTGCTATCTGCTTTCAACTAGGTTTGTGGGGCAAGACCTGGGAGGTATCTGTGGTTATCTATTCACTCAGCCAGGATACATTCGAAGAGGGATAATAATTTACAGGGGAATTCTTTAAATGAGTTCTCTGTGTTGCCAGCAGATTCAGTTTTTGTTATTGTGAAGGTTAAGGCCTTTAGAAGGATCTCTCAGTGTGATCCTGGTTTTAAGGCTATAAAAGGATTCAGGATAGGGTAAATTGAGGTGTTATAGTGCAGACAGAGGTTATCCCTGAAGAGTCTGTGTGAGGTAGCTAAGACAGCTAGAGCTTTAAGGCATTCTGCATAACCACTTAAACAACTGTATTGACTCAGCTGTACCTGACAGGATCAAAACCAAGTCCTCCAGTAAAACAAGCCATGCTGGTAGACCTTGAGTATAAACAGGTTATATAACAAAAGGAAGAAAGTGATATCTAAGAACAAGAGGGAACTTAGCAGAGACAGAATACCCTCCACAGCTTGAACAAGCAAATCAGATATCCGACGCAGTCCTCTAAAGCTACTTATGATGCTAAATTTGCTTCCCTAGCTAAATCCTATCATAAGGCATTCTTTAGCTATGTCTTAAATCTAAAAGGGAATACCCAGCTATGTGCTGAAATCATAGTGGACAGTACTACTCACACTGACCCTGAGGAAATTGCTAACCTGTTAGCTGACAGATTTGGTGAAAACTTCACCCCCTCTCCCCGTCCCCACCAGCCATAACCCAAAGCATACCTAACACCTATCCTCTTCCCAGTATCTTCAATGAGCAGGTCATATTCATGCTCCTCATAGCCAAAAAGGCAGCATCTATGGTACCAGATAAGTCCCAGGCTGCTTACTAAACTACCTAAAACATGACCTAGCAGATACACTTGTCACTCTCTTTAATCATAGCCTGATCACTGGCTCTGTTCCAATAGAGTGGAGAACAGCAACAGTTATCCCCTCCACAAAGAGGGTCCATCAAACAACCCTGGGAACTATAGACCAATAAGCCTATCCAGGCTTATCTGCAAGGCCAGGGAAAGAATCATCATGGACCTTATCAACAAGGACATAGGCAATCTTCAAACTCTTGACCCAACCCAGCTTGGCTTCATTAAGGTTAGACCATGCTTACTAAATGTAGTGGACTTCTTTGAGAATGTCACCAACGTCCTGGATGAAGGCAAAGCAGTACATACCACCTATTTTGACTTGACCAAGGCTTTTGAAACAATCCCCACTCAGGTATCATCATGAAACTCTCCCAGCTGGGGATTAACCCATATGTCAATAGAAGGGTAGCCAAATGGCTCACCGACAGAACCCATACTGTCAAAGTTGGGGATTCCACCTCCACTAGTAGAACAGTTACCAGTGGGGTACCACAAGCTCCTGTGCTGGGCCCTCTACTGTTTGGAATCTATTTCCTGGAAGCCCAGGTGAAAGTAGATGGCCTGTGGCTTACCAAGTTTGCAGATGACTGCAAACTGGGAAAAATCATTGAGACCCTAAAGATATTAGCATATTACAGGAGGGGTTAATACAGACAAATGATTGGTGCCAAAGCCACTGTCTAAAATTAAATGCAAAAAAGTGCATCATTGTCACCTTTGGCAAAGAGGTAGTCCCTACAAATTACAATATAGGCAGCACCCCCCCAAGCTCGAACCCAGTGGTGTATGACTTAGGAACACAAGTTGATGCCAGTCTAAACTTCGATCACCATGTGTTCACAGTGGTAAGGAAAGTCTTTTACATTGCACACCTCATAAGTAAGGACATCACCTCCAAGACCAAGGATGTTAAAACTCCTCCATACTCCACCCTCATCAGATCACTAATAGAGTGCAACACTCCCTTTTGCATATACCTCACCAGACACCTACAGCAGCTGGAGACCACAGAGGTTCTTGACCAAGAGAATTCAGGGACTCCAAAAGATGACCTACATGGAAAGACGGAAAGCCCTGTTGCTGTACACTGTGTCCTACAGTCTGCTGAGTGGTGACCTGTAACTGGACTACAGAGCAGTCTGTGACCCTACCCTGGACATGCTGCACATCTGCAAATCAAATGGGACAAGAGTTACTTGCTCCAGAGATCTCAACCTAGCCTGTGACTTAAACAAAACATGCTTGAGAGACAGATATGTCTCCCAGAGACTACCGCAACTCTGGAATAAACTCCCAATTCATGTTATGCAGAGCTCCTCAATGACCCTATTTAAGCACAACCTGGACAACTGGATAGGAGGCTGTAAATTAGCTCTTTGGGTGGCACATATGTCCCTCATAGACAGGGGCAACCAGTGCTGATCATAGATGCTGTCTGCAAACAATCAAATGATCTAACAATGGTCAATTAGCGAACCATCTAACAATGGTCAATTAGGGAACACAGGCATTATATGGCTGGCTTGTAAAGGCCCTAGGTCCATTAGACTAGTAAACTCCTATGAACCTATAAACCTATAAGAAACTCATGTTCTTGATTTTCTTTGTGAGGAAATGTTGGTGTTTTTCAAGCTGAATCATATGTCTGAACATGTACATGCCAGAGGGAGCACAATAAATAATTATGGGCTTAACAAGGCAGAAAATGAGAGGAATAATAATGTCCTTGGACCTGGACACTGGACAGAATACCTTTAGTGAAGATCCTGGCTAAATAGAAGGATTCTTTAACAAGTAAGGTTACACTGTGGTCAAAGCAGAGCTTCTTGTCAACAAATGTACTCATGTCTCTGAGCAATGTGTCTGTTTCAGGGACAATCATTACTGTGCTAGGGCCAAGGGTGTTCTTGTTTGCCAAAAATATACAGTGTTATAATATTTGGCACCATTTTTGTGTTTATTAGTTTGTGTAAAATTTGGCAGTCTCCAAGAGAGTTGATGATGGCAAAAAGCTTACAATCATCAGCAAACTTTGTCAGCCAAAAGCCATTAGCATCAACCATGACATCCAAGAACTAAATATTGAATAACAGAAACCTTGGTACTTATCCTTGAGGGCACTGCTAATAATAATTGACATTTTGAGGTGAATGTTCCCTCAACCTTAATTTCCTGAGTTCAATTTGAAAAACAGTTTTGCTGTCCAACATGTAACAAAGGGCATTTACATTTATTTAGATAAGTATGTATTTAATGCCTTTGTGAAGGATTGTGTCTAAATGTTTGGCTATGTTGAGGTAAGCTGTATGTACTGATTTGATGTGATTCAAGGCCCCAGTGACATTTTCAAAGAAATTGACCAGGGTTGGCAGACAGGCACTACCCTTCCCAATACTAAATTGATTTAGGTTGAGATGTATAAAAACTTGTGAGATATATGCTTCTGATGGAGCTAGGATCATTGTTGGGCCTCCATTGTCTAGGACAAAGACTATCACTGTTCTCCAAACCTCAGGCCCAATGCCAGATGAGAGGATGAGGCTGAAGTGGTTCTGGAGGCCCAACAATTTATTGACTTTATAATTTCAAATGCCCTAGAGCAGCTAGTCTGCTCTCCCGCTAGTGAGGCAAATATCCTAGATCTGGTACTCACAAGTATGGGAGAGATGGGAGAGTGCTGCACCCCCCCCCCCCCCCAGTGTGATGTCCACACTGCTGAGATCATATCACAAAGCGGTCTCTTTTAAAATAAAGGCAAAACTAGTCTCCCCACCTCACCCCAAAAACTTTAAGAACGTCTTTAAGGTAATTTACACCTTATTTAGGGACAGCTATTTTCCAAGCTCCTGCAAATCCAGAAAACACAGAATCCTATGCAAAGGCATACACAAAAGACCTGTATGACCATATAAACAACTGCATAGAAACGCCAGTACCAGACTGAAATAAACCCATGTCAAACTGTAAAATTAAGCCACCCTGATAGGCATCTGGTCTTGATAGGTTGTACAACAAAAGAAAGAAAATCCTGTTGAGAAGTAAGAGGGAATGTGCACAACAGAACAAAAAGTCCTTCATTAGTCTAAACAAGTGAATCAGAGAACTACTCAAGTCCCTGAAATCAGCCTTTGACGTAAAAATAGCTTGCAAAGCTAAGGATAACCAAAAGGTGTTTCTCAGTTATGTCCATAATCTTAAGGGCAACATCGAACAATGTGTGGAATTAGTTGTAGATGGCATCACCTATACACAGTCAGAAGATATAGCAAATCTGCTGTACGACAAATTCATCTCAAATTTCACCTCCCCGTCACTGTCTGTTCTCCCAAGAAACATCACTCCATCACCAATTATCTCCAAAAAACAGGTTGCCACTATGATTTCTGACCACCTTTGACGGCTTTTTTACTGTTCAGAAATTTGCCACTATATATATATATATATATATATATATATATGTGTGTGTGTGTGTGTGTGTGTGTGTGTGTGTGTGTGTATGTGTGGGTATATAATAGTATAATATATATAACTCTGTCATGTTTTATTTCCTTTTCCTTATTTCTTAAGCAGTACAATAAGCTTGAACTTGAAGGCTTTAACAGATTGTAATGACTTTAGGAAGAAAGTTCTTTTTTTTTTGCATATTTGCCCTTAGCTTAAAAACTTAACATAGTAACGTATGTGTATACAGATCTTACCACTTGTTTAATAAAACAGCTTACACATGAAATAAAAAGCAATGTAAGACTTTGAGTTTTGTTTTTCTACTATGATGAGTTCACTTTGAGTGAATGGAATATAGCTTTTTCAGTTTAATTCCTGGTGTTATTTATTGAATGTAATATTCCCAGGCTGGATTTTACTGGTGTTTTTTCCTGCACTCTCTTCTCCTCCTGTTTAGCCCCCTTGTCAGTTCTGATTAGATGTAACTGGAAATGATTTTGCAAATCTCATCTGCTTTACAGCCTCCTGAGAATAAAACACATTAAGGAAATAAGAATATGATACAAAAACAAAACAAAATTGATGTATATATTTCTGGAAAGACTCAGTGAACAGTTTATAATGTAAATAATTTTGTGGGTCATAAAAGGAATACAGTGAGATATAAATGTGTCTCTCAACACTTTCCCTTTAGAGGATTCAGTCACATTTTTGACAACAAACAGCAGCAATTTAAATGTATTTATGCTAAAATGTAATTCCTAATTTAATATCCTTGCATCTCTAAGGTGAATGAGAATTATAGCTATTTAAAGTACACCATCTCAGAGTGCTAAAAATTAATTTTTAAGCTGCTGATAACACTTGATAGATGTACTGTTGAAAAAAACATTTTATTTTTTAAAACTTTTAATAAAGAAGTAATCAAAGCTGCAAGCATTTGATATTTCACACAACTCTCTGCACTCATATACTCTATTCGATGTTGAAGAATATGAACTGGGGCTTAGTAGCATATTTTAACATTTGTACCGGCTTTATCCTGCACTCCTGAGTTTTTTGACCATTCAAGTCTACCTGTCAGCTTGCTTTATACTTATTGGTTATATCTCTCCTACTTTCTAGATACTGTCCTATCCTTTACTTATCAGCCCTTTTTAACCACCGTCACTACTTCTGATCTGTAATAGTCATGTGACTATCTCTCCACATTCCATAATTCACTTCATTGTTTTACCTACCTTATTAAACTCGTTAAAAATAGATTCCATGCCAGAGGTCATTTATTTATTATTTTAGTTATTTATTTATTTTGTTTTTATTACTGGGATAGTCCACAGGAAAAAACCCAGAAATGCAATTTTTATACAAATATTATACAAATTAAACAGAGGAACAACAGGAGCAGAAAAAGATGGAGTAGGCACAGATTTTTTTTTAAGCTTTCCTGGAGATGAGCATAGGCAAATACAGGTATGTCTTTAGAAATGACTTGAATGGTTTGTGGTATTGTTCCTGTTTTAGTTCCAGTCTTTGGCTGGGAAGTTGGAGTATAGTCAGTCATCAGTAGCATTATTGGACTGTCAGCTTGAGATGGTATTAGCTAGAGTCTTCCAGTTAGCCAGAAAACTGTACGACAATTCTGGATTTACAACTCCATTGATCCAAATGTTCACTGTACAGTTACACTTTGAATGTCTTAATACACACATTGTGGGGTTACTAATGACTGGGCGGCACAGTTGTACAGTGGTTAGCACTGTCACCTTACAAGAGGTCCTCCAGTTCGATTCTTAACTGGGGTGCTTTCTGTGTGGAGTCTGCATGTCCTTCCTGCATTCACGTTGGTTTCCTCTGATAGCTCAAGTTTCCTCCCACATTCCAGAGACATGCAGCTGGAGCATTTCTCCTAGGGCCTCCACTGAAAATGGGCTCTGTCCCAGCTGGACTTTCTGGGTAAACCAGTGATAAATAAATAAAATAAAACAATAACACATTTTGGCAATGAGAATCAGTATGTGCTAGTGATGCTTGACTAACTTCAGTTTCTGTAAGCAGTGACATTGTGCAACACACATATTAGGGCTGTTTCCAGAGAAATGGCATTGTTATTCTCCTGCGAAGATACCAATAAAAAAGGATTTACTGACCAGGTCCATCCTTTTACATCAAAGGTGCGGCAGTGTGGGACTGTATAGAATAATCAAAGTTACTTTTTGGAACTATCAAGTGGTCACCATTTTGCTTTTCTTTCAAAGTGAAAGACGTGATAGCAGAAATTTTCTAAAAGTAATGTACTGTGCAATCGCGCTACTACTTTTAATTGTGCCACCTCATCTGGTTCCCAGAAAATAACTAATAGCGCTACTGCCACTGATAGATTGGTTCCTTATGGCTTAATGGAGAATGTCATGAGTACGCATGAAGCTGAACAGCTGGCTAACAAAAAATCATCGGATCCCATTCGTACTTTGGACGTCAACGTCACTGAGGTAGCAGGTTCGGTTGACGCCAACCAAGAAGGGCAGAGGAGAATTCCGGCCGACGAGGAGCATCTACAGCAGAACGCATCTGGTTTTTCGTCGAATGTGCATAATTCTTGTCCTTTGGGGCAAGTTAACACACTTGATCCACCACTTATGGATATTAATGTCAGCAATTTCATCCCCCCTGTAAGTCGTCAATTTGAGGGGAATTTGTCTTTTAAAAGGAACTGTCAGCTACAAGTGAATAACGCTTTTTCATCATCTTTGGAGAATAACAGAGAGCAGCCTCTGGTGAGTTATAATACCAGTAATTACCCTAATTTTTCGAACTGGATTGACGTTAACCCTTCCTTTAACACTGAGGTATTCACACCTTCTGCTCAGGGTAACAATATTGAGCCTGATATTTCAGGTAATTTAAAATCACTTGACACTATTTTACTTAAAATCAAAAAACTAAAGCTTGAAATAGCTTATTTTAATGAGTGTTTAGCTCGAAGAATAGTGCCAAAAGGCTTAAGACATTTCCAGTATCCAACTGGTTTAATAGCAAATTCTGCTTTTCATCAGGAACTGGTCTCCATGTTTGATAGACATGGGTTTGAACTGCTCAATGTGATGATTAAACATTATGTACTACAAATTGATGACCTTAATCGTGAAGCTACTATGCTGGACAGTGCTATTAAATCTGACTTGTTGTTTGAAAGATATAGATTTGATTATGTTAGATTGTTTAGCAGCATTGATGAATACCTTGTAAAATTAAAAACTGTTAAGGTTAAAAAACTTGATAGGGATTCCAAGGCCTACAAGGAAGGGGTTGCTTACCCTAAACCTCCCTTAGGACAGATTTGGAGGGGTAACTCTGTACTTCACACTAACACCACTAATTTTAACCAACCTAATGATGTTTCTGTTGGTGTTTCCTGTAATAACAACAACTTGGGTGACACCCAGAATGATGTTTTGGTTGGTAATGACAGTGTACCTCCCTTCGAACTACGCAGGAGTGAGAGGATCCAGAATAGGAATAATTGTAACAATTGTAATAACAACAATCTCCAGGATAATTTTTTAGGAGCGAGACCCAAAGTCCAACGTCAATGGCAGAACCGTTCCAATCAGAGGAGGACCAACCGGTAACACTTACTGCTTTTCAGGCATGCAATTATTATACTTCGCCTGTTGATACTGTTGATAATCCAGTATCCCCTGCCCGGTTGGAAGTTGCTGATTTAGGTTCTGGTAATGCTCAACATGGGCCAATTATTAGCACTAACACTTTGGGTGACTTTCAAGTTTATAATTTTTCCAAAACTGTCATTTCTACTGACATGGCAGATTTAATGGCGAAGGGTCTTACGTATGTACCCCACCATCATTTGGATTTTGTTAAAGCCATTATTGATATTAAAATCTTCACCAGGAAGCTTAACTTTAAACTAATGATGGGAGGGGGAGCTTATTTGAACTCTACTAGTCAGTTACACGTGCCTAGCACCTTTAATCCTCCACTTCATCCGCTTTTGTCCATTTTCGAGCAGATGTGTGAATTAGACATTAGGAGTCACACTAATAAATTCAAAAATCCCACCCCACGTAATAATTTGGAGGAAATTGAGAGTATTCAAACTCTCTGTGCTAATAATTTACGTATTTGCAAACCTGACAAAGGTGGGGGGGGGGGGGGTGATTTTTGAAAACAATGATTATTTCGACCGTATGACGCTGTTACTTGATACTCCAGCCTATGCATTAAGTTCTAAGAATGAGATTAATAAAGCTTATAGGACTATCAAGGACCACATTGATGAGATGTACCTGGAAGGTAGGATCAACCAGGATTTATTCAATTACATGTCACCTTCCTACCCAAGGATTCCGTATTTCTTCGGAATACCGAAAATACATAAAAATGTAGTAAATCCTCCCATGCGTCCCTTGATTGATAGTCGTGGGTCACCAACTTATGCCTGTGCAAAGGTTGTTGACCACATATTACAGAAATACATCCCACAAGAGACACAAATCTGCAAAGACTCGTGGACTTTCCTATCCAAAATTAATGAATTAAGTTACGAAGACCACTTTAACTTTCTTACGGTGGATGTTAAAGATTTATATACCTGTATCCCTCAAGATATAGCAGTTGAGTGGGTGAGTGAAAGGTTAAGGTCCAGAGAAGCTAGCAGTAATGACATTTCACTAGTGATTGAACTCCTTGACTTAACATTATCTAGGAATTTTTTCATGTTTGGAGATAATTATTATCTGCAAACAGTTGGAGTTGGTATGGGTTCACCATATGGCGCCAGTGTGGCAAACTTAGTTATGGCCCACTGGGAACACCGATATATATTCAATCATCCACTGTTTTCAAATCATTTGGTGTACTACACTCATTACCTTGACGACATTTGTATTCTGTTCAATGGAAATGAGGCACAAGCTGCCTCATTTGTAGATTTCCTTAACCATTCTACTGACTTTCTGGTGTTTACCTCGACCTTCAGTGACAACCAGATAGCTTATCTTGACATCTTGTTGGCTAAGGACTTGAATGCTTCTTGTTTTACATCAAGGATTCATAGGAAACCCACCTACTATAACACTCTGCTGCATTTCACTAGTTGTCACCCGTTTACACAGAAACGTGCTGTTGTCAAAGGTCAGTTGGTTAGAGCTGCCAGAATTGTCAGTAGGGATGATGAATATGATGAGAAATGTATTAAATTAAAAAGGATGTTCTCAAGTAGAGGTTACCCTATTGATTTAATTGAGGAACTAATAGGTGAAATTTCTACGAAAAGGAGTCTTAATGTCTATGTACCATTACTGCAAGTGAGGAAAAGTGGTGATTGTACAATACCAATTAACCATTCGTATAGTCAGGTCAACGCAAATGAGGATAGGGTTGATGTGCTGGATCTTCCCAGGTTCATCATTACCTTTGCAGTGGACAGTGCTAGCTTGTGGTTCATTGTTAAGAAAAACTGGCACCTGTTTAGTGCAGATCCAGCGGTGTCACTGAAATTAGGACCATCTCCGACAGTGACATATAAGAAGGCTAGGAACCTCAAATCTTGGTCTGAGATGAAACCACCTCCAGCTAGATGTCCAGGGATGTTCAAATGTCATAATTGCAACTACTGTAAATTCATAATAGAATCTAATAGGTTCATAGTCAGCAAGTATGAATTTAAACTTAAGCATAGGCTTACCTGTAACTCTAAGATGCTAGTATATTTAGCACAATGTCAGAACTGCCCAGCCCACTATGTAGGGAAAACTGAACGCAGGTTCAGAGAACGTATTTATGAGCATCAGTATGCCATTAGAAAGTTAAAGGCCACCAATGCACTTGCTAAACACATTTCAGACCACCCCACTCACCAGTTTAAATTTATTGGGATTGATCAGGTGCTTTGTGACACTAGAGGGGGTCCAACTGCATTAAAATTGTTGGAACTTGAACTTCAGTGGCAGATTAGGTTGGAATCATACCATTCCCCTGGTTTAAATGAAGCATGTTCTATTTCCTGTTTATTAAGTATTTTCAGTCTTAAAAGATAGACTTTTGTGGTTGTACACCACTTACGTAGTTTCTATAATTTTATAATATTTTATATTTTTCATTTTTATTTGGCACTGTTGAGCTTTTTATTATTGTATAGGTGATTTATTAATTATAATGTTGCATAGTGTTAAGTATGTAAAGGTTGGTATTTCCAGTATTTATTAGGTTACATAAACCTGCACTTTTAAATGTTAATTGACCATTATTGTGGTGCTTAATTGTACTTAATTAATTGGAATCACTGTATATAAACCTAGTACTTTGATGTAATGTAATTCATTCTGAGGAAGTTTGCCCATTTGAGCAAACGAAAAGCGCTTTAATTAAACGTTGTTCTTGGATTTATTTTTTGTCTACCTGGTGGTTCTGGTTCAGTTACTTACTGAGGACTTGTCTACACTTGGAAGGATCGTTGGGCACTCTGTCTTCTGGCTCATAATTGTATTTTTATTAGTTGTCAGTGTTTTTGGTTTATTGTTATTCTCCTGCGAAGATATCCATAAAGAAGGATTTACTGACCAGGTCCATCCTTTTACATCAAAGGTGCGGCAGTGTGGGACTGTATAGAATAATCAAAGTTACTTTTTGGAACTATCAAGTGGTCACCATTTTGCTTTTCTTTCAAAGTGAAAGACGTGATAGCAGAAATTTTCAGGGTCCTTTTATTTTGTGGAATATTAAATGCATTTTTTTGCATTTATTTTACACAGTGGATGCTTTGCATGGTAGTATACACACGGGACAGATGTATGGGACATCCATTTGCTTTCATTGCAATACTTATGCTTCCAAGTGCAAACTGTGTTTAGATTACCATTTCCCTACAACACTATTATTGTTGTTTCTCAAAGGTATTTCGACTATTGTTTCTGGAGTGTTTTCCTGGTGACCCAAATCAAGGACGATTTAATAAAAAGACCTATGAATTCACAGGAACAGATTGACCAGAAGCTACTGAAGCAGCCATCACCTGGACAATGTATATTATTAGCAGACTGCTGAAAGAGGTAGATGGAGTTGTTTGCCTGGTAGTATTTGAGCATTGCGCTGCCTTAGAAGATGGAATTGAAGAGTAATGGCAAGAGGTAAATCATCCTAGCTAACAGAAGAGGCAGTACGAATGTATATGAGCAAGGATATGGATAGAACTGATTATATGGACTAAATCACACTAAAAGAGAACATTTAGCTAGGGGTTCAGTTACAAGCTGCACAATTTTTTAACTGGGCTTATAATGCTGGCACATTGGTTAGAGCACAGATACATGGATTAAATGTATTTAAAGCTTTGCAAGAATCTGATAACAACTGGAAATTAAAAAGGAATGCTATTTAAGCAGTAGACAGATTTAAATGAGCTTTACCAATTAATGTAAGAAAATGTGTGCTGCATAGTGATTCCAAATACTCAGATAAGCTAATATGTCTAGTAGAAAGCTTATTAGTTAGTGGTACAATGTTTAAACCTGAACTGACTTGTCTGCTCTCAAGACTAAAACTGTTGTAGGAAATATGCCATCATGTGTAAGAAAAGAAAAAAGAAAAAAAACTCAAGTTATATGCTAATTTGTTTCAAATATGAAGGAGGGATCACACTGCAAGATTTCATGCTACTGATACTGAAGAGAATGCTAATAATGTGAAAACTGAAATGGATCCTTAAACTGAAGCTCTTCGTCTGAAGCCAGATGAGATTTCAGTTTGGGTAACTGAGTCAGCATTAAGCCATTGCCTTACAACTAAGCTGATAAAATGTACTATATTTTATTTATTTATTTATTTATTTTACATTTGTTGACCAGGCTAGTCTAGCTGGATACATGTCCTTTTTCAGTAGAGGCCCGGGGAGAAAAGCTCCCACATTTAACAGTAGTATCACTAAACAATTAGGTACAATAAACTACATTAATATAATAATACATGGATAAATAACATTTTAAATATACAAGCTGATAGTTTGGTAGGGATTTTATAAGATGATCAGATGATATAGATACATGTGGAGGATAGAAAACGTACTAGATAAGCTTGAGAGGCAGAAGAGAGATTAGGTACAGATAGACCTATTGGGATTAGTCCGGGTTGGAACATGGGCATAACCATTGAGACTTAAGAAATTCTCTGAGATTAGTTTTGAATAGATTGAGTGAGGTCATGAGCCTAAGGTTGTTTAGAAGGGAATTCCATAGCTTTCCAATGGAGTTAGCATAAAGAGCATCGCCCTTGTTATTAGATTTGATGGTTAGTATCAGAATACTGTTTGAGGATCGAAGGCTACTTAAGTTGGTATAGGGGGTCAGGATTTTGCTCAGCGAGGGTTTTCTCTGGTTGATTAATCATTTTGAATGCTTCAGTGAGTTGGTTTAGTTTAAGAAGATTGGGCAGTTCCAGCCAGCCTAGTTTCTTGAGGTTGAGGCAGTGGTGGGTACGATAGGGTGTGCCTGTTACAAATCTGGCAATATGATGATAGGTGGTAGAGAGGTTATTAAGCTCACGTTTGTTGAGGAATGATAGTATCGGAGAGGCATATAGTAAGGTGGAAAGGAGATGGGTTCGAGCGATAGTTAATTTGGCATGAGGAGAGAAAGTTCTTTATTCTGTACATGGAGCCAAGTTTCTTGTTAACTGACTTTATGGTTTGGGCAATGTGCATGTCGAATTTAAGCTTGTGGTCAATCGTAACACCTAATAGTTTGGTACAGGGGATGGGCTCAATGATGGTGCCATTAAATGATTCCACAAAGAAGGTCCTTGGGTTATCAGGGGGGGGTTCTTGGGTCAGTGGATTGGTGGATGTGGGGGAAAATAGAAGTAGCTTGGTTTTTGTCGGGTTGAGTATGAGTTTCCACTCGGAGAACCATTTTTCAACTTTAGCGAAACATTGTTGGGTGGCTACTTGGAGATTCTGAAGAGACCGATCAGAACAGATCAGGGTAGAGTCGTCTGCATATTGAATGCAGGTGGCTCTGGGGATGACTGTGTGGAGATCATTTATAAAAACAGAGAAAAGAAGGGGACCAACTATGGAGCCCTGTGGAACACCAATGTTGTTTGAGAGCAGGTGAGATAGACTATTTTGCCATTGGACTGCTTGCTGCCTGCCAGTGAGGTCATCCTTAAACCAGCATAGGGCTAGTTTGTCAAGATGGAGGGTTTGTAGGGTGTGTAGTAATAGCTGGTGATTAACCATATCGAAAGCTTTTGATAGGTCGAGGAAGAGAGCAGAAGATGTTAGTTTTTTGTTACGGTTACTATTGACTGAGTCGACAAAGGAGAGGAGGGCAGTGGTTGTACTATGGTGGGGGCGGAAGCCATGCTGGGTTGTGGACAAGAGATTATTGAGGGTGAGGTAGTGTAGGAGTTGTTTGTGAACACACCGTTCCATTATTTTAGCTATTGGAGACAATATTGCAATGGGTCTATAGTTAGATATTTCTGTGGAGGAACCTCCCTTATGAAGTGGAATGATATATGATATTTTCCAAGTAGGGGGGATTGTAGCCTCGGTAATAGATCTATTAATCAGGATTGATATAGGATAGGCAATGACATCAGCCGATATTTGTAGGTATTCCGCTGGGAGGCGATCGGCCGCTAGGGTGGACGGCTTTAGTTTTTTGAATAGGGTACGGATATAGGAGGTAGAAACTGGTTGTAAGTTAAAGGAGAGAGGAGGTGTGATGTCAGGAAGAGTAAAGGAGGGGGAAGAGGAAGGTAGATGATAGGCTAAGGACTGGATGGTCTCAGTAAAGAAAGTGTTAAAGGTGTTGGCTACTACCTCTGGTTCTTGACCAGTGAGATTCTCAGGGGCTGGGGTAGTTGATTTCCCAGGATGGAGGAGATTATTAAAACCAGCCCAGAACTTTTTTGGGTTAGTCTGGTATTTGTCCTGGAGGTGACTGTAATATTGTTTTTTGTCTCGAGTTATGTCCGATTTTGTCCAATATTTCCAGTTTTATGGATTCATAGTTTAATATAACTGCATATTATCTACTTAGACAATAAGTAGTACAATTTCACTCAATCCACATTTATGTTTATTTTCACTCATATAATTACTATAATTACTTTCCTTCAATAGGCAGTATGTTCCACATTCTGGCTATTAATTAAATTAAATCAAGTAATAAATTAAGTGCCACATTACGCACCCACTCAGGTCATTGGACTACAAGTACCAGTATGACTCAATCATAGTCCATGTAGGAGTAAATCACCTGAGAAGTACCTCCCTAGACTATATGAAAAGAGACGTCATGGAGCTCTCAGAATATCTGCCTCAGGCTGGTATGTGTCTAGCATTGAGCAGCATTTTGCTTTTTACAAGGATGATGCCACAATACAAGCAAAAAATGAGTGATTTTAGTAATTAGCTTAGTTTCTGCTGTCATTCTAAGGGAGTTAAATATTTGTCAGTTTGGAAGGAGATGGTCAACAGATCACACTGCTTTGCCGGGGATGGTCTGCGCCTCTCCCCTCTAGTATTTCGAATATTAGCTAAAACATTGTCTTCCCCATAGTGCCTTTTTTAGACAATGCCAAACTATAAGTACTTCTGACATAGCAAATCAAAACCAAGAAAATCTAAAGGTATTACTGCTCAATGCTAGGAGTCTAAACAAAAAACTCCACTCCCTAGAAGCTCTCTTTATCCTAGAGAATGATGATGTCTGTGTGGTCACTTAGACATGTTTAAAGCAGCAGAGAGCACACCAATAGCAAGGTTATAATGTCTTCCATGCATTTAGACCAGCTACTACATAGACAGAGACTAAAGGCAGTGGTGTCTCTATTGACATCAAAAATAAATATACCTCAAGGCTGGTCAAACAGGACATTGTACTTGAGATGCTCCATGTTCAACTCACCATATACAAAATACATTATCACGTCCTTGTCAGCTATACGTTCCCCTCCATGACCCAGGAAAACCATACCATGAATTTAAACTTATTAGGAACACTAACCATCCAACCCAATACTATATTCATGGGCAAATTTAATTATCCCACTATTACCTGGGAATCCTATATGACAGCAAACATACAGGCACAATGATTCCTGGATTTTGTGAACACAAACTCCCTGAACCAGATAGTCAATACACTGGGTGATTTTGTAAACATAAACTCCCTGAAACCAGATAGTCAATACACCGGGTCTGTATTAGTCAAATGTTTGAAAGTTCGACTCCCATATGATCAACACCATATGATCGAACTTTCAAAAGTCTGAATATTTAATAAAAATAAATAAATTACACAAAACACCTACCTGAAGCTTTTAAAAAGGGGTCAAGCCCCCCTGCATCTCCCATCCCCCACACCCACTGCTCTTTAAATATACCAGCTCCGAGATCGCACTACAGTGCAGAAAAGGGAAATATTCCCTTATAGAGATCTCTGTTAAAACATCTGAACATTCAAAAATCTGATCATATGGTGCCGACCATATGAGATTCAGAATTTTGAATGTTCGAACATTCAATATAGACCCAATACACCAACCAGGGGTACAGATATACTGGATCTAGTCCTCATTAATATGGGAGAGTGCTGCACACCCCCTACTGTAATGTCTTCCCTGGTAAGGTCAGACCAAAGAATGGTCTCCTTTGAAGTAAAAATAAAACCTGGACTCCCAGCTAAACCTGGAATATTCAGGAACTACTTTAAGGCTAACCTTCTGCCATTAAGTGATAACCTAGCAAATTTTCAAGCCCCCATAAACCCTGAGAACACTGCTGCCTATGCAGAACTTTTCACAAAAAACGCGCACAAGCATGTTAATAGCTGCATAGAGGCAGCTGTACCCACCAGGAAGAAGTACAGAACTAACTCAAAAAATAAGCTACCCTGGTGGAATCATAAAATCAATAGGCTGTATAACAGGAGGAAGAAAATCATGGCAAAAATTAGGAGGAGCAGCACCCAGCAGGACAAAAGCATTCTCATCAAACTAAACAAACATCTCAGGGGACAAATAAAGTCTATGAAAGACAAATTTGAGGTGAATCTGGCCTCCGAGGCCAAGGACAACCACAAAGCATTCTTTAGGTATGTCTGCATCCTCAAAGGCAATACACAATTCTGTGCAGAGCTTATTGTAAATGGAGCCACCTATATTGAGCCAGAAGATATAGCAAACCTACTGGCTGATAAATTCAGCTTCAACCTTACCCCTCTCTCCCCATCAACCTTCCCTCAGGAAATGCCATCTAATATAACCCCCTGCTATCACTAGAGAACAGGTCCTTAATGATCTCTCTAAGTCAAAGAACACTTCATCAATGAACCCAGACAATATCTCAGGACGTCTTCAAAATAGCTTGAAACATGACCTATCAGACTCTCTGGAACTGTTGTTTAACTATAGCCTCCAAACAGGCTTTGTGCCACAAGAAAGGAGAACAGCAACAGCCATCCCTCTGCACAAAGGTGGGCCATCTACAGACCCCAGAAACTACAGACCCAGAAGTCTCACTAGTCTTATATATAATATATAAAGCCATGGAAAGAATTATCATGGAAGCCATCAGTAGTGATATAGTAAACCTACAGATACTGGACCCAACCCACTTTGGTTTACTCAAGGGCAGATAATGCCTACTCAACCTGGTAGACTTCGTTGAGAAGGTTGCCAAAGCAGTGGATGAGGGCAAAATGGTTCACACTGCCTATCTTGATCTGACCAAGGCATTTGACACAATAACCACTAGGGCATTGTTGACAAACTCAAAAGGTTAGGTACAAACTCACATGTCACCTGGTGGATAGCCAACTGGCTCGCAGACAGGACCCAGGAAGTTAGAATTGGGGAGTCCACCTCTACAAAGAGACCAGTCACAAGTGGAGTCCCTCAGAGATCAGTCCTTGGACTGCTCCTTTTTGGCATTTACATCTCTGAAGTCAAGACAAATGTCAGTGGTCTCTGGCTGACTAAATCTGCAGATTATTGCAAATTAAGAGCTGTCATTGAATACCACACTGACACAAATGTTCTTCAGAAGGGGCTAACACAGACAAACAACTGGTGTCAGAACCATGGACTAAAATTAAATGTGAAGAAATGCATAATAGTATCTTTCAGCAAGTCATTCACCCTTGAAACTATCATATTGATGACACATCCCTTAGAGTTGACCCAGTAGTCAAAGACTTAGGGACACACATATATAGTAATCTAGCCTTTGCCCATCACGTGTCTACAGTAGTGGGGAAATCCTTCTATGTTGTGCAACTTATAAACAAAGGTATGGCATTTAAGTCCAAAGAAATCATTGTTCCACTGTATTTGGCTTTCATCAGACCTATAATTGAGTACAGTGCCCCTCTTGGTATATACCTAACCAGACATATCCAGCAATTGGAACATCCACAGAGATTCCTCACTAAAAAAACAGGGTTTAAATAAAATGTCCTATGCAGACTGCCTCAAGGATCTATTCCTGTATTCGGTCTCTTACAGTCTTTTGAGAGGAGATCTATGCCTGACATACAGGGCATTGTCAGACCTCAAATTGATGGACGTCCTGCATATCCGCAAAACAAACAGCACCAGAATTACCCATTCTAAAGACTTAAACCTTGCCTGTGATATAAATAGGATCTGCTGGAGAGAAAGGTATGTATTCCAGACATTATCCCATCTCAGGAACAGGCTCCTCATCTATGTGAAGCAGAGTTCATCCCTAACCCAATTCAAGTGCAACCTGGACAATTAGATGGGGAACAGGAAATTCATCCCTGGTTTGGCACCTATGTTTCTAACAGAGGCAACCTTTAAATGGTTCATCTCCCAGGCCCTAGCATGTAAATGTTTTATCTCTCAAGCCCCTGCTTACACTTATCAAGGGTATCAGAACTTGTCAGAGATTTGGTATGCATTGCTAGGCTTAAAAAGGCCCTTGTGGTCATTAGCCTGGTAAACACCTATGAACCTATGAACCTATAATATTCTTGTTTATTTTTAGAGTTTTCATACAATATCTTTTATAGCGTACATGTTTAGATAAATTTATAACCATTAATCAAAATGCAGAAAAAAAAAAACAGTTGATGGATGCTTACATTTTGAAAACAACTTACCAAAACCCTGAAACAGCAAAACATAAAAGACTGCAAAAGGAAAATATACAGATTTGTTTTGCAATCCATTAACCAAAACCATACCACTACATCCAGAACTGTTTTGTCTGAATAGTGTTAGTGTTATGTACATTTTTTCAAAGGTAAGGTAGAGGTTTGTGGCATGGGGTTGGGTTAGGGCTACAATGTATTAATTTGGGCAAGGAGGCTCTGCCAAATGTAAAGATACTTGAAATATTGATCTCCGTACTGAGCCAAGACACACAGCAAGCAGTATACACTTCACCAGGCTGAGCCAAAGCACAGAATAGGCAGTTTTCACTTCACTGATTAATGAATGCAGTCTCATATAAATAAGCACAAGGCAATCCTCATACGATGCAAAAAGTGTAGATTCATTTGACAAATGAATAAAATGGCAAGCACTTTCATCCGACTGGGCTTCTTCAAGCCAATATTATTATTGTGGAGTGTGTTTCAATGCTGAAGGACTGGGTGAGCTTTAAATGGTTCAAAGAATCATGGATTTTGTTTTGTTAGCATTCAGAATATTTTGTCACATGTAAGCCACAATCTCTGTAACTTGAGATCTTTTCCTGTATCTATTTAATGGTGGAGAGAATGGAGTTGGCTCTCCAGGTGACCAGTCATCTGTATATAGAATAAGTTGAGTTTTTGAAATGTTTGCTGTAAGCCAGTTTATGAAAAAACAGAATAGAAGTAGGGATAGAACTGAAACTTATAGCCAAGCAAATCTGCGGAGAGGAAGATTTTATCCAAGAAAACATTTATTGTGATAACAAATTAGAAATGACAGTTGCAGGATACCTCTATTGAATGGGAAAGAAGTTAAGATGTTTTTACCTAGTTAACTTTAAAGTCAATGCTTATTCCTTCTCTTACTAGAGATCTATGAAGCAGTTCAGGGTTGACTATGTCAAAGAGTATAGTTAGGTGAATAAATGTGCTACCAGTAAAAAGGCCTTTGTCCATATTCTGCAATATGCCATATGGCAATTGTGCTACATCCTGATTAAAAGCTGTGTTGTTGAAGTGATAGGATACTATGGTTTTTGATGCCAACTGTTAGCTATATAAATATAAAATTGCCATAAATGTTTCCTAGTCTTTGATGTACTAATATTGGTCTATAGTGTTTGGAATCTTTTGGTTTTGAAAGTGTGGGTATGAGCTTAACTATAACTTGTTTCCATTAGCCATGCATAATATTACTTGAGAGGAAGAGGTTGTATGGACATTTGTGTTGGGGAATGATATGTTATTTACTAGTAACAACTAACATGGTAATTGGCCATTGGGGGAGCAACAGAAAGAAGGTGCACAGTGGTGTAACAGATTTTTTTAGATTAGATTATTTTTGAAGAAGAATGGGGTATATAAGTAGGGTTTAGGAGGAAGGTTGTGGGCATTTGTTCTAATGAATAGGATATGTGAAAGGGTACAAAATCATAAGAACATCATTAAAAAAAAGAAAGGGTCATGAGGCCATATTGATAGCGTATGTTTGATGTGGATCCTTATATTTTGAACAGCCTGAGATATGGTTAGCACATTCCAGAATTATTTTTGGTTGTTTTAAAAGCAGTTTTGGTTAATTTTGATGTATTGGACTTTCAGTCTTCTTGTGACTTTCCTGGCTGGGTTTTGAAGTGGAAGGAATTCATATTGTTTTTTTGGGATGTGTCTTTGCTTCCTTTGGTACCGCTATGCATCTCTCAATTATAGCAAGAATTAAGATCTGGAGTGATACACAGATTTTTGCTAATTTTTTAAAAAAACTGGCACTTATGGGGGAATATTTGTTTTGTAGTAGAAGGGGTTTGCCTGTCTTTGCTGATGCAGTAATGTTAATGTTGTCTTCAGAAGCAATGATGGTCCCATTTGATGTTTGTTCTTCAGTGCTGAGGCACTCTTTTGTATTTTGCATCTAAAGTGGTCAAAGTGATGAGGGCCTTGGAGTTAGTATTTGTTAATCAAAAGGTTATAGGCCAATGATTGGAAAAGCAGGGATGAATGCCTTTCATCACTGAGTTAGAATTTGGTTGTTCTTTACCTGGAAGTCAAGACAAGATTTTTTTTTCCAGAAGCATAGTTAGGTCTAAGTTGGTTTTGTAATTAGATTTGTTACTAAATCGAAAGTCATTATGTCTGTAATATCAGGATTAGGTTGTCCATGAAAGTTTAAGATAAATTATATTGAACTATAATTTAACTTACTTTGTGTTTTGTATGGTTAGAACAAACAAGAGTTAAGAATTTTGTGGTGTTGGATTATGGAGCAAGCATGCAATCATTAGTGATTGTGATCTGAAGTTTTTGCAGCTTATTTTTTAGAGTTAGTTAGAGTTAGCCAGTTGAGATCATGATTATTGTGTCATTTGGTCGTGAGAGATCCTTTAATGTTATATTTCATTAGGGCCAGTGTACTTTCCCTTACTCTTGCACCTGTCTGGGGCTAAAGAGTACACTTAGGGAAGTACTGGCTAAAACTGGGTAGGGGTATTTCTACCCATCATTCTGTGATCCATTCTATGTCTGCAATATTAGTAATGAGGAAACCACCAATTTGATCAAGTATGTCAAGCATGGCACATGATTTGTTTAGGGCTAATTATTAGCTAGTTGATCTTGTGAAGGGCAATGAAACAATGGTTGGAAACTGGGACTTAACTTGGGCATGTTTTAGGCTTGATAAAGCTGTGCAGCAGAACTTTACTGATAACCGAGATTAGTCATAATTCAAATTTGTGATAATGTATTTTATAATGCTGTGTGGTGTTTTATTTTTTACAAAGAGGAATAGGGGCAGAGGATGTACCATTGAGCCTGAAATGGCTAGCCTTCCAAAGTTTAAACTGGTATGTTGTCTATTATCATCCTATGAATCTATGAACCTATAGTCTGTGGCCCTACTGTTCTTCTCTATGTATGTAGAAATACAGAGCATTAGTTCCATAACTAATACTAATGTACATTCACTAGGCTAGCACTTTTCAGATGGTGAGGTTATACCTCTCAACCTCTTAGTGCAAAAAATCTGGGCAAACCCTGACAGAATGCGGCGACAATGCACCAAAAATAGGGGCAGATTTTAAATATTGCTCTTATAAAGCTAGATAGTTGCTAGAATAACAGGATTTGTAATTGCATGCATTTTCTGAAGGATATGAAGCCTGAAACACAAATTTATATCATTATTTAGTGACTTTAGTTTTGAGTTCATCACAATGATTTGCCAGAAAATTATAAATTTTACAAGGGACAGACCAAAAATATGAGGCAAAATTCTGGACATTCTGTGAAAATCTGGACAGTTGAGATGTATGGGTGAGGCTGGCCTTCTTTAAAGACAACAACCTATTTCAAAAAAGGTCAAAGCAAGTTTGGAAATGTGCTTTTAAAATATTGTTTTTATTTAATGTTTCTTTGATGAAGTCATAAAAAATAAACATATGTGCTAGGGAATACAAGTCTATGATTCCAGATTTCTGATGAAAAAGATAATATTTTACCTGACTGCAGAGTAGTTAGTACTATATTTTATTTATATGCAGAACAGTTAGTATTATGAGTTGATTCAGTTCACAAAATAATGGTTGCTAACTACAAATTTAAATATTTAATATTGGTACTCTGGTACAAAGTGCGTTATTTATTCATTTTTGGGGGAGAAAGGGGAACTATAATGTTTTGAAATTAATAAGCGGTCCATTGTTTCTTCTGTATGCTGGAAGAGGTTCACAGTGTAGACAACCACTACAAGCACTTTCTTCTCTAAACTTACCTGTCTGAAACTTAAAACAATCTTTTTGTCAGATGTTTCAGACATGACCATGCTATAACAATGGTGTAGGTACTGTGCATACGGAATCACTTAGACAGCATGTGTGAAACATAGATCATCAACTGTTTCAACTAGAAAAAGTGTGCTTTTAAAATATGTGTCTTTCCTTTATGACAGACAACACACTATAAAATCCTGCTTATGGTTAGTCGTACCTAGACAAAAGCATTAATAAATCACAGGTTTTCTGTGGTAATGCAGTCTGAGAGATTCTATCACAATGTTACAGTTTACCACAGAAATCTTTAATGCAATAATAAAATCCAAAGTAAGATATAGCTAAATGTGGGTGGCATGTGTCACAGTACTTATGAGATTTTGGTTTACATTCTTTTTTCCCCCTTTAATTTGGTTCTCACAGAGAGTGAAAATTAGCTATGTTAATAATTGTTCTGGATTCCTCTCAAATAATGGCCAGACTGACATTTAGTCACTGCAATTTATTGTTTGCCAATTAACTGACAAAATATAGTGATTGTACTTGGTCTGATCTTCATTACATTTCTACAAATAAGATTTTTATTAAAACTGGATTAATTATCTGTTGTGATACATGTACAACGTTGATGCACAGTGGTAAGACACACTTCAAATCTTGCTTTCCCTTTATATAAGCTATAATTGCAAGCTTAAGCTTTCCAGATAATGTAATTGCAGATCAGTAAATTAAATATTGTTTTTCATTATAATCAACATACTTATAATGCATTCAAACAATTGTGACCAGCATATCTGAACTCCACGATAGTGTTCAGATTAATGAAACTTGAAAGAAAAGTGTGTCTACTTCAGTTAAACTATTTTCGGAATGAATTAAGCCAAGTTCAAAGATAAATGGCTGCTTCCAAATCCTGCTTTGTTAAACTGATACAATGGATTTTGCCATAGTGTATGCTTTAATCTGGCATTACTTTTAGCCATATACACAACCTCATTGCAAAGATTTCTAACTCTTTTAATGTCCCATATTATCTAAATGTGAGTCATAACATTACCAGTCTTTTGTATATAAAAAAAAAAATATATATATATATATATATATATATATATATATATATATATATATATATATGTGTGTGTGTGTGTGTGTGTGTGTGTGTGTGTGTGTGTGTGTGTGTGTGTGTGTGTGTGTGTGTGTGTGTGTGTGTGTGTGAGTGTGTGTGTGTGTCTGAGTGTGTGTATCTAACTATAAATATATATATATATATATATATATATATATATATATATATATATATATTATATATATTTCAGAAACTCAAAATTCATATAGTCGAGATGATATGAGCAAGTTTTCAAAAACTCAAAAGTTTTTGAAAGGGAGATCTCAGTACAGTACAGATTGTGGAATTTATCATTTTCCCCACTGTAGTGCGATCTCGGAGTTAGTATATATAATATGCAGGGGTTATGGGGCTGCAGCTTCCCACATGGTGGGTATAAGGGGCTTGCACCCTGTAAAACATAGAAAATGGTAGATTTTTGTTATTTTTTTGCAGTTTGAGTTTTCAGAAACTCGATCATATCATCTCGACAATATGAATTTTGAGTTTCTGAAAACTCGAGCTTCTGACATAGACCCATATATATTGGTGTATGTTATTTCATCTAAAACTCAACTTATCTAAATGCAACTTATAGAACACAACTTATCTAAGTTCATTTCATTTAACCCAGCAAAACTCAAAACAAAAAGACAGCAAATATTTTTGTGCATTGTAAAATGATTTTTTGATCACTGTTATGAGTTTTATACCAGATATATAATAAATATTACAGCTGGCTTCAATACGTTCTGTGGATTATATGAGATGGTGGTACATTTCCACTGTTTTTTTTTTACTTTCCTCCAGTACAGTATGGCTGTGGAATTTCTATATATGAGTTAAAGCATATGGAGGGCAGACCCTCCCACAGGGTGTGAGGAATGTAGAGGGGGCTTGCATCCTATAAAAAAATGCTCTGTTTTTCTTTTTTTTCTTTGAGCTTTGCTGGTTGAGTTGAAATGAGTTTCTATAAGTTGTGTTCAATATTTTAGGGGTAATTCAATAAGCCTTACATGGAGCAAATTTCCATGTAGAAATAATGGTAAGGCTCGAACATGAAACATGGCCATCGAGTGATCCAGGAAACAGCGCTTGGGTGTGCACGAGCATCCTGACACTGTGCGGACATGAAGGTTCTGCAGAATGCAAATTACTTCATCTGTTGTTAAAAATCATGCAAATGAGGTGATTTTGCAATCCAGGAAGTCTAAAGCCGCCCGTGTAGGTGCCATGTAAGGCTAAAAATGTACAGGGTTACAAAACATGTACCGGAGGATCAAAATTAAACAGGGGCTGTAACAACCCATATAAAAGGTGGTACAAGGTGCAGTAGGCATGTAATGATCAATATTATGGCCAGTGATATAAAAAAGCAATGCAATAGATTAAAAATTAAACTGTTTTTTAAAGACATATGCCACATTTAAGTGGTGCACAGCGACGTGCAAACATGGTATTGTACAAAAAAATAAAATAAAATAAAAATTGAAAAATTTAAAGATATTTAGATTTTTTCCATTAGAGTGGCCAGCATGCAGACTTATACAATGGCAGGTTATAGTGGTTGCTAAGGACATTGGCTTTTGGTGTAGAGCAGTATCCAGGGAATACGGAATTAGGTGCATGTGAATGAGGCAAGTTTATTGAATAACAAAATGGGCCACCATGTCCACAGATACTAACTTTGTAAGGGCTAGAACCATGGTAGTGTAGGCAGAAGAGACAGCTGGCATGAAAAGGAGGTATGTTGTGGTTTGTGTAAGCAGATTGGCGCTCTGCAGTGCCTGTTTGTATTCAGCTAAGCACAGCTAGGCAAGGGGATGTGTCTGAAGCTACTAATCTGTGCTTAGCTAGTTAAAGAAAAGCTAAGCGTGACCATGTACAGAGAAGGGCTCTTTCTGATCAGCAATGTTTACACTAGCTCTGCGGGTTTGCTCAGAGAGCTGCAAGGCTGAGCAGTGGAAGAAATTAAAAAAAAAAAAAAAAAAAGAAATAGCCTGGGAAAGCCAATCAAGCATAAATAATTGATAAGCCCTGTTCCACTCACACTGGCCCATTCAAACCCCTAAATGATATACCTGGCAGGTGGAATGTATCATAGTCAGCCAGTCACACAGGCTGCATCTGCAGCACACTAGTATAAAGTATGCATACACCCTTCAATCAGATTTTTTCCACATACTCTGCACCATTGGAGTAAACACTTGGGAATTTTAACTGACAAAATTATAGGGGCTGCTGCTGCTCTGCTACATCTGTATACAGTATAGGCTGAGGTGAGAGATGATGATGATGCTGACAATAGGTCCAGACTGAGGAGGAGAAGAGTGTTCAGGCCCAGGTGACCTTTCAGGGGCTACATGAACTGGAGATAGTGGAGTACTACAGGGTGGACATGGACATACCACAGTAACTCACTGAGCTCTGCCGGCCTCACCTCAGACCCAGACCCAACAGGGGGGAACCCATCCTAGTGGAAAGAAAGGTATGTGTAGCCTTAAGAATACTAGCTACAGGTACTTTTCAAAGACCTAGTGTGGACATCATGGGGATCTCACAGGCATCCACATCCAGGGTACTCCACCAGTTCCTGGATGTCATGCTAACACATGTCAGTGAGCACATCTATTTCCACAGTACCCCTGAGGAGAGGACCAGCAATATGCATCTCTTCAACCATGTAGCATACTACCGATAGACTGCACTCATGTGCACATCAAAGCACCACCCGGTGAGGTGGGGAGAGTCTACATCGACTGCAAGGGGTATTACTCCATCAACTACCAGGTCATGTGCAATGTCCAGGACATTATCATCAAAGTGTGTGCTGGTAGCCCTAGCAGTTATCATGGCTCCCACATCTGGCATGCATCACAGCTGTACCAGGCATTTGCATGCATCAGAGTTCCACTGTCTTGACATATCTGGTCTAGCCCTGCAGTACTCTCCAGCCACATGTGCACGCATGTTCATAGTATCTGTCATGCTACACAATATGATCCTGCAGAAACAGCTGCAGCAGGATCATTACAGGGAAGGGACACATAGCCCCCTACCATTGCCAAGATCCCCACAGGCATAGGGGGACTCAGAGGAGGAACCCCCTGAGCCTGTCCCTGTAGGCAGATGTAAGCATGCCCAGTATGCCCTGGCTTTGGCAAAGAGGCAAAGCATAGCACATGCGCTACACCCTATGGGCCCAGGGACTGACACCTCACTTAGACTCACATACACACAATAAAATGCTTGTCAGCCACATAACACTACCTATACCTTACCATGTATAGGCTGTGTGCTGTGTACATCCGACAGAGTCAGTCCTGAAGCACTGCCCTCGCAACTGCTGCTGTCACAAGGTAAGTCACTCTTCTTAACAATAAATGAATGGGGTAGTAGACTGTAGTAGCATATCTATGGTGTTGCTGCATGTATACATGGGAATGGAGTGGGTTACCAGGATAGCAGCAGACAATGGACAGTTAGGTGGGACAACAGGAACTCTCTCCCAATTGCTGGTTGCACCACAATATGCAGTATGCCCTAAGCCAACAAAATCCACTGCAATGTGTGAGGGACTTACAAACAGCAGGGTCATAGGATAAATGCATGGATATCAATGTTGGAGTCCCATACATAGCTATAAACTTCTTACAGCAAGAAATCCCGACAAAGCCATGAAGAAATGTGGGGCAAAGGCTAACAAAAAGGGATAAGTCTTAAATATCGGTCTTACAAACATAGAAAATTGATAGAATAGCATGAATTCTCTGAAGGGCAAGAAGTCTGAAGCTCAAATGTCTGTCATTACTTTCTAACTTCAGTCTTAAATAATTTCATTGTTATTTGCCACACAACCACAATTTTATAAAAAATTGGACCCAAAATATGAGCCAAACATCTGGACAGTCTCTGAAGATGTGTACAGTTGAGAGGTATGCCCCCCTCCCCCCAACACATCTGTGTTCACATACAACAGCAGTAACATTTATGTTTGTAAGGTAATAGCAGCAGACCACACATTCCCAGGGCTGTCACAATCAGCTTGACAACCTGTTCCATTTCTACAATATGCAGGGGTCAATGTTCTATGTATGTATTTGGTTAATAGTGTCAAGAAGTAGACAGCACTTAGTTGTGGCTTACTGGTCCAAGTACAGTATTGTGGTTGTCAGGGTCCATGGCTTGAGACTGGCCGTGCTATTTTGCTTGTCAGCTACATCAACAGTAGGAGTTGCACACACTGTTCAGAAGTCAATATTTGTTACTACAGGAAAGCTGGATAATGGAGGGACAGGGGGCCACACATATGGACAGTACACTGCTCTGAGTAACCCACATAGTACCTAGTAGAACAGCAGGTTGTGACAGGTCAGTCTAGCGGCAAGATATAAAGGCTACCACATTACTGGGTCAGTACTGACAACAAGTCAGTGGCACCATCCATGCCCCTGGAATGACAGGGTGTCACAGAATGACCACACATATGCCTCATATATCTGTTTTGCTTCATAAGGCATATGTGTGGACATTCAGTGACAGGGTGTCACAGAATGTCCACACATATGCCTCATATATCTGTTCTGCTTCTCATAATATTGCATTTGCCTGGCAAACTATTTGGAAACCAATAAAGGTTGATGTGAAAACATCAGTGGCAGACAGTTGAGATGCAGATGTCATAGTTATAAGTAAATGCAAGCTAATACAAAGCCATTCTACCGACTGTGGACATTTGGAAGAGCAATATTAAGAGCCTTCCCCCATTTCTGGGTCTCCGTCTGACTGTTATATATGGATCTGTGCAGATGTCTGTCTGTAAGAGTTTGAGAGCTATGGTCAACATACAGCCTTATAATAACAGTGCAACACAAACTGTTTGAGGACCACAGCAGATGTACGGGGCACAATGATGGATAACCTGCTAAACAGGTACAGTCAGAAGGGTGATGTCTGTAACCCTGTGTGTGATGTTACGACCTTTACCCCACTCACACCATAACTACAAATACATTACAGCAGCAACTGTGAACAAAGGCCATGATTGCATGACAGAAGGACAAAGAGACACATATAAGGGGAAGGGGAACCACTGGCCAGAAAAACATAGAATGTGCATACTCGAAAAGTTTGTGCTGTAACATAGTTCCCTGCAGTATATGGAGTCAGTAAACAAATGTTTGTCAGCAGTTCCTCACATTACACTATACTGATCTGCCACTGACAAACCAAGAAATTACAGTGCTATGTAGAATATATCACACATATTATGGAAAACTCTGCTCAGTCCAATGCACTCTGTACCCACCCCAGGATATCACTCCATTAATAAGGATAGCACAAGCCAGGAGATCCCTCAGTCAGTATATCACTGAGGTGCTGGACTGTTTACACAAGTTCATCAGCGAATTGGCTGTAGCACAAAACATCCTGGACCATACTACAGGTAGCTCTGGATTAGAGTCCCACTGTTATTATTGAAGGTCATAATGCACATGCTCCTACACTTAGAGAATTACAGCCCATGTCTAAACCCACATCTGACTATTGAGCTGTGTTGTCCATGTATGCCTTTGACCAAAAAATGAGGAAACAGTCCATAAAATAAAAACTAGTATCCAAAAGTACTGGGCCAAAGTAAGGATACCAGGAAAAAAATCTTCCACTCTGATTCTTAAAAATAACTTCATATTTCTTGAAGGGAAGTTTTTTTGGCAAGAGCATGGGGTTGCTATGGGTGCTAATTGTGCTCCCACATATGCCAACATTATTCTGGCCATGTGGGAGCACAACTTTGTCTTGAAGAGTACATTCTCCACTAGTTGGAGGATGTACAAGAGATACCTGGACAACATTTGCTTGCTTTGGGGGGACAACTTATACAGATTGGATGAGTTCATGGGGTATCTGGTACAAACTACTGCCTTTTTTGGATTTTACACATCAGGCTTCCTTTGATTCTATGCATTATCTAGATGTATTTATATGTAAGATTCAGGGGGGGGGGGGTAAATCAATAATTTATAGGAAAAAAAACATTTTCAAATTCCTATATTTGGTATTCAAGTGCTCATCCTGCCTTCCAGAAAAGAGGTATTAGTAAGGGCCAATTGGTCAGGGCTAGCCACATGACCTCACTAGAAGTTGATTTTTATATTGAATGTGATGTTATTGTTAAGATGTTTGAAGAAAGAGGCTACCCTAAAACTTGATTTTTTGGGCATTAAAAAAGAAGTTTGCACTGGTAGACAGGAAAAATACCCCCCAATATTAGGAATTGGTTCTTTTACTTTGAGTAAAAAGACAGTGATGAGGCATCTGACCTGTATTTCAGTAGAGCTTTTGTCACAAATTTTAGTGGCAATTCCTATTTTATTAAAAGTATACTTGAGAAAAAATGGAATAAATTCCTTGAATTTACAGATCTGGATGTTTTTTAAAAATCAGCCCCTAAAGGTAATTTTTAGAAAGGGACACAACATAAAGAATCTGTTGGAACAATGCAATTATAGGCCTGTTTTTTCCCATAGAAAAGTTGGTACATACAGCTGTGGAGCCTGCCGTCAGTACCCCCACATTATTCATGATGACAGTGTTTTCATTCAGGCAAGAGGTAAAAAGCTGGTGGGCAGAACATACACTAATTGCAATACTTCTGGTATAGTGCATCTGGCCCTATGTGACCATTGTGATGGATTTTATGTGGGGAAAACTGAGAGGCAATTAAAACGCCAAATATATAAGCATCTCAATGACATTAAAAAATTGAAATTCCAAGAATGCACTATTCAGGCACACATTGCAATGTGGGGGGGGGGGGGGGGGCAACTTTAAGTTTTTTGTGTTAGAATTGTTAACCAGAGACATTAGAGGGGGTCCCTGGGAAACAAAATGGGAATTTAGGGAAACTTACTGGCAAATAGTCCTGGAGGCTAACAAACATTCAGGTCTTAATAACCATATTTCCTTGCTTTCTTTATTAAAGTTAAGATCTGCTAAATTATAATTTGTTATTGGCAGACTATCATTTTGTCTTTTTTAAACTTATTTATATTACTACAATGTATTTTATAAAGCCCTTTTGGATGTATATTTATTTTTAAATATCTATTAACAATTTCATATTGAGTAACACTCGTTGCTGTGAATGTCTTTTTTAAAATTTTAATTAGGACTTAATTGAGTTTAAGGTGGGTCCCTATTTAAATGTGAGTATTTGCTTTGTATTTTATTCTGATGAAGTCTGGGAGGTTCTCGCATGAAAACGCATACAATTCACTGTGAGCGTTAAAACTATTTGCTATCTTTGGTGCCAGTAAAGAGTGGAAGATTTTTTTCTGGTGTCCTTACTTTGGTCCAGTACTTTTGGATACTAGTTTTTATTTTCTGGACTGTTTCCTTGTGTTTATTGGTTACTGGTCTACTTCATGGAGGATTTGGAAGGACACACGCCTACTGAGACCCAAATGAGATGCAACCATGGGTCTGAAGTAGTGAAATTTCGTAAATTGGCAGGTCAACTTATGCAGCTTGTTGACCTACTCACTGCCATTGACTAGGGATTGTCAGCATTGCTTTCGAATGTTACTATTCCTTGCAACCAGGAAGGAACAGTTGTTTCCTGCCTTCCAGAATGTGTAAGCGGGTTCAAGCAAGGTCTACAGAAAGGGGATGTGCCATCATTAACATTTATGGGGTGCAATGAAGAGGAAACACTGGAATATACACCGAGGGTAATTCATACACAAGGGGATTTATCTCCGGTGATTGAAGAAGAAAGCAGTCAGTCTTTTCAGAGGCCGAGTACTTCACAAGTGGATTTAAAGACTTGGTTGCAGTATAAGCCAGTTTTTCAGAAACCGGAGACTGTTGCTGTTAATCAACCCTTAATGGACAATTATTCTAATAGACTACATAAACTTTACGATGTACTTTTAAGGTATAAATCTCTTTCTTTAGATAATATGTATTTGAAAGAATGTATTACAGCTTGTATAGTTATTAAGGGTTTACGGGTTTGCAAATACCTGAATAATGTTTCTGTGGGTTCTGAGTTTCATCAGGAATTCATAACCATTTTTGACAACTGTGGTTTGGACATTTTGAGGGCCATTATTAAAAGTAATGATCATGAAATGGCCAATTTACAGTTGCATACTGATAATTTAAATAATGCCATTACAAATGACTTGTTGTATGGGATTGAAAATTAAAGGGCTAGATATTTTTATGTTAGACTTTGTGTTGACAAGAGATGTGATGACATTTTAAAAAGGAAGTACAGAAAAATGGACAGGGACTTGAAGGAATACAGGGATGGTAAACAGTATCCTTCACTGAAAGTACACCACAGTTTTACATTACATGATGGAGGTGGGTATACAGGGGGAAAACAAATTTCAAATGAATATGGTAATCATTATACATATAATAATCAGGAAACAACTACCCATGACCAGGAAATGGACAACTTAGAACAAGAGAATGAGTATGTTCCCCCACGTAGGTCTGACAGAATTAAAAATCAGAGCAACCATGGCAACCATTTTTACTGGGAACCGGGACATCGGAAAGGAGGGGGGTATCCCATATACTAGAGGTGAGGTATGATTCAGTGATTACAAAAGAACAAAATGTATTTAGTCACTCAGGTTTTTATATTTTTAATTATAGCAATGTGACAGTAACTTTGGATTTTTTCAGATTGTTTATGAAAGGATTTAAATGTATTCCAATGCAGAAAAGTAACCTTTTGAATGTTATATTAGATATAAAGATGTTCATATGCAAATTGAATTTAGAGTACATCTTTGGTAAGGGACTCCCGACACCACAGACTACAGCTCTTAAGAAATTCAGTACATACAATCCCCACCCCCTGCATCCCCAACTCAGTAACCTAGAACAGGTTCTTGAAAGGGAAGTCCGTAGGGTACATCACCATTATAAAATTAATTATAATTTGACTACAGAGGAACAAAGTTTATTGCATGACTTACATTCTAATTCTAATGTTAGTGCGATGGAACCGGACAAGGGAGGGTATTGTAGTGATGGACAGGATTTTATACAAAGGCAAGATGTTGTCTATTTTGCATGATGAGACCAAATATAATCCTGTATCCATTAATGAAATTAACATTTCTTATAAAAAAATTTATTTTGCTTTAAAGGATTTGTTTGATCAAGGTGTCATTGACTTCCAAACTTACAGATATCAGGAAAATAATAAACCGAAAGTATCATCTATCTTTGGAATACCCAAAGTACACAAAAGTACCCAGGATCTGCCTTTGAGACCCGTTGTTGCCTCTGAGGGCTCTAAAATCTCCCCTTTGGCCAAATACTTGGACTGGAAACCGAAATGTTTGAGGAAAGGTGAAAAACATATTTTGCAGGATTCCTGGGATTTTCTAAGTAATGGTAAACCTGAATTGTTTTCTGAAGAACTTATTTTTGTTACTATTGATATTACTGACCTGTTCTCTGTGATTCCCCACGATACTGTGCTAGAATGGTTGGAAGAGGCCCTCAGATAATGTGAAGGGGTCGCTGACAATAATGTGTTCATTTGGTTAGAGATGGCCAAATTGATTCTTAAGAATAACTTTATATTTTTTGAAGGGGAGTATTTTTGGCAAGAGCGTGGGGTCGCTATGGGTGCTAATTGTGCTCCCACATATGCCAACATTATTCTGGCCATTTGGGAGCACAAATTTGTCTTGAATAGTACATTCTCTACTTGTTGGAGGATGTACAAGAGATACCTGGACAACATTTGTTTGTTTTGGAGGGACAACTTAGACAGACTGGATGAGTTCATGATGTATCTGGCACAAACTACTACCCTTTTAGATTTTACACATTAGGTTTCCTTTGATTCTGTGCATTATCTGGATGTATTTATATATAAGATTCTGGAGGAGGGGTTTAAATCAAAAATTTATAGGAAGAAAACTTTTTTGAATTCCTATATTTGGTATTCCAGTGCTCATCCTGCCTTCCAGAAAAGAGGTATTATTAAGGGCCAATTGGTCAAGGCTAGCCGCATGACCTCACTAGAAGTTGATTTTTATCTTGAATGTGATGTTATTCTAAAGATGTTTGAAGAAAGAGGCTACCTTAAAAACTTTATTTTGGACATTAAAAAAGAAGTTTGCACTGGTAGACAGGAAAAATACCCCCGATATTAGGAATTGTTTCTTTTACTTTGAGTAAAAATACAGTGGATGAGGCTTCTGACCTGCATTTCAATAGAGCTTTTGTCACAAATTTTAGTGGTAATGCCTATTTTATTAAAGGTATACTTGAGAAAGAATAGAATAAATTCCTTGAATTTACAGACCTGGATGTTTTTAAAAAACAGCCCCTAAAGGTAATTTTTAGAAAGGGACACAACATAAAGAATCTGTTGTAACAAAGCAATTATAGGCCTGTTTTTTCCCATAGAACATTTGGTACCTACATGTGTGGAGCCTGCCATCAGTGCCCCCACATTATTCATGATGACAGTGTTTTCACTCAGGCAAGAAGTAAAAAGCTGGTGGGCTGAACATATACTAATTGCAATACTTCTGGTATAGTGTATCTGGCCCTTTGTGGCCATTGTGATGGATTCTATGTGGGGAAAACTGAAAGGCAATTAGAATGCTGAATATATGAGCATTTCAATGACATTAAAAAGTGGGATTCCAAGAATGCACTATTCAGGCACACATTGCAATGTGGGAGGGTCAACTTTAAGTTTTTTTGTGTTAGAATTGTTACCCAAAGACATTAGAGGGGGTCCCTGGGAAACAAAATTAGAATTTAGGGAAACTTACTGGCAAATTGTCCTGGAGGCTAACAAACATCTAGGTCTTAATGACCATATTTCCTTGCTTCTTTTATTAAATTTAAGATCTGCTAAATTATAACTTGTTATTGGCAGACACACATTTTATTATCTTTTTTAAACATATTTATATTAATACAATGAATTGTATAAAGCCCTTCTGGATGTATATTTATTTTTAAATATTTATTAACAATTTCATATTGAGTAACACTTGTTGCTGTGAATGTCTTTTTAAAATTTTTAATTAGGACTTAATTGAATTTAAGGTGGGTCCTTTTTTAAATGTGGGTATTTGCTTTGTATTTTATTCTGATGAAGTCTGGGAGGTTCTCAGATGAAAATGCATACAATTCACTGTTAGCATTAAAACTATTTGCTATCTTTGGTGCCAATAAGGAGTGGAAGATTTTTTTCTGATGTCCTTACTTTGGTCCAGTACTTTTGGATACATATATGCCTTTGCTTACACACAGCTATGTATACCTTAACTGTCTTGCACCACACCCATCAGTCAGGATTGCCCTCATCTATCTGTATGTGGCACATATAAGATATATCTGCATCTGTTAAGAGTGATATATATATATATATATATATATATATATATATATATATATATATATAGGTAACATATACAAATATAACAATTATAGACAGGCAGACAGAGTGGGTGAGAGAGACAGACAGAGAGAGAGAGAGAGAGACAGAGAGACAGAGAGACAGAGAGACATAGAGTGATAGAGAGAGAGAAACCCTGAAAGACATACAGTGAAGTACTGCTGCAGCCATTTGCACACCAATTATAACCAGTGGCATTTGCAGGTATGAAGGTGAGCTCCATTGTGTGATAGTAGAGAGGTAGCGGTAGTAATGTCACAATACCTGCCTTGTGTGTGTGTCTGTGTGTTTCTGTATCTATTACATTTACAGCAGAATACACACACTCAACAGGCCTATGTCTATGTAATGGTCACCCATTTTATGGACCTGATACTAGTGTCATCCACAACAGTGGCCCACCTGTCAGCAGCTACTGATGTCATCCACAACAACAGCAGTGTCAGACACTCCTCACATGAAAAAGCCTCATGGTGTATGCAATAAGTATGTAGTACTATAGTTCATGCAACTAGATAGGTAGCAGTTCTAATCTTACCACTGGCAATTGTGTGTGTGTTTGTATGTTAAACCATTTTGAGTCCTGTTCCACCCAGTAAACCCCCATTGCCCCACTTTCAGCCCTACTTATGTCATTCACCTTAGAATCAACATTGGACACTCTTCAGGCATATAAGCTCTGTGGCACATATGATAAGTACATAGCACTATAATGCATACAACTGTAATTCTAACCTCACCACTGCTAACTGTATGTGTGTTTATAAAATAAACCATTTTGAGGCCTGTTCCACCCTGTACACTACCCATTGCCCTACCTTACAGAGCCTGCTGATGTCATCCACTTTAGATACAGCATTGGACACTTTGCAGGCATATAAGCTCCATGGTACTTACAATAAATACGTAGCGCTATAGTCCAATAAATTGGATATGTAGGGGTTCTAATCTCAAGGCTGCCAATGTGTTTATAGGTTAAGCCATTTTGAGGCCCATTTTATCCTGTAAGCCAACCATGTCCTTACTTTACAGGGCCTGCTGATGTCATCCACCTTAGATACAGCATTGAACACTTTGCAGGCATATAAGCTCGGTGACACATGCAATAAATGGATAGCACTGTAGTACAATAATCTCAAGAGGTAGGTGTTCTAATCTCAAGACTGCCAACTGTGTGGGTGTGAGGCTTGTTTATACCACTGTGGAGCCAGTTCTGCCTTCCGGACACCCCCATTGCATTAATTGACAGGGCCTGTTGATGTCATCAACCTCGGATGCACTATTTCAAACTCTGCAGGCCATGCCTCTCAAATGGAGAATTGCAGAATCTCCAGATGATTGCCTCATATATGTTGTCTGTGTGTCATAAACCTATGGTTTCCTGGCCAATCACTGGCAAAGCATTAAGAGCTGAAGTCAGACAATAATGACAAATATCTGAGTGTCAGACTTCATACCCTTCAGAAAAGTAAGGGTGTTATGAAACTGTCCCCTCTATCAGTTATCTATGTTTGTAAGAGCAATATGTAAAACCTGTCCCTATTGTTGGGCCTGTATCATCCCATTATTGAAGGCTTTGTCCACATGTATTGTTCTAACAGGTTGAGAGGTACGCCCCAGGAATATCAGCTCCATGGCATATAAATTAAGGACATAGCACTATACTACATACAACTAGATAGCCAGGGGGTTTAATCTCAATACTGGTGAATGTGTGAGTGTGTGTCCGTGCATGCATATCCTCTGTAGCAGTGTAGCTGTCTTGCCTGTGTGCGCGCAATGCCTATACCATTTTGTGTGCCTGTGCCACTCTGTTAACTCCAGAGTAGTAGTGGCAGACACTGCAAAACTATATAACCTTTGTGGTTCATGCGCTATGTATATTGTGCTATCGTACATATAACTAGCCAGGTAGGGGATCTACTATCAACAAGGGTGGTCGATGAGTGGGGTATGTGTATACATATGTATATCACCTTGCAGCACTGTTCCTGTATTTCAGGTTGATAACACTGTTGCGGCCACCCATGAAGTAGTGGCAGGAGTTAGAAAAGGCTTGCACGTGGTTCACCACATAGGTAATGGGACTGCATCCAGACAAAAGTTTGACATTACCTCTGTATAGTCTTCAGTCAGTACAACAAGGCATTAGCAGCATGGCTGGTCTGGTATGTACCTATGCAGATATCTGCACTAAATGGTAACGAAATGTTAAGACCCACAAAGATTATCCATGGCTTTCAACACCTGAGCCATGCAGACAGCCTCAAATCAGAACTGCACCACTTGTTATTGGACAGGTTGTCCACAGATGGGCTGTGGCATGCCTAGTTTGCAATGTTGTGGTCAGCCCTTCAACAGCTGTCCCATATATGTCAGTATAATTCTGTGTGCATTACCAGCATGACAGCGTTGAATCACATATGGCACAGCAAAATAAACAGCTGGAGAGACAGGTTTGTCTCCCAGAGGCTGCCCTGTGTCAGGAATGCACTCCCCAAAAATGTCAAAGAGTGTACCATGCAGACCCTCATCAATTAAATCAAAGTTGAGTGGTTGTCAAAAAAAACATCTGCCCCAGGGGTCTAAAGTGTGTCAAGCAATGGCAGGGGCAACAGATGCTGATAAATTATTCTGATACAATACTGGATAGGCTTGTAAGGGATCCAGGGCCAGTACTGCAGTAATCTCCTCTGTACTTATGAACCTGTGATCTTACAGAACTCCCAGGTGACATATAGCAAGAGTAGTATGCTGTGTCAAGGGGTATACATGCAAGGTATGCTGTCTGCCCCATTGTCCCTCACACACTATTCCACGCATACACACCTAGGTAAACATGAACACATACAGCCATACCTTGCCAATGAAAAGGTCTCAGTTTTGCCACTCTGCCATCCTCAGGTCCTGTACTGGCAGCAGCTCACCATGACTTACATACCCTAATACCTGGAACGGAAACAGAATAAGGTCTGTGAGATCAGCAGAACTAACAGCAATAAAGCATCATGGCACAAAGGTACATACCCTTTGATGTGTACGCAAGACATTTGCCAACAGACAGTACCTTACAGGCTATAAGACTACCACACTGCACACTGGCATTACCTGTAGTATATTCACCCTGTGCAAGAGACACGTATTAGCATGTCCCTGCATTGATGGTATGGATAAAAGGTATGTGGAACAGGTATCATCACATGCACAGGGTGAGGTGTGGGGTTGTTAAAGTCCTAGGCTGTGCCATACAGTTGACATAATGTGCATGTGCATCTGGAGGTATGCTGGTCAGCTGGACCATGGAGAGGAGCTGTGTGCATCTGTCACTGACCTGCATTTGGCAGTGATGTGTGAGTGTGTGCATGCACACTGTCAAGCCAAGTGGTAGGCCTACATGAGGGTATGGTGGACAGCTGTGGACCATACATGGCAGAATGTACTCATCACTAAGGACTTTTCATCCAGAAAAAAGGAGGTCATTGTCCCACTGTACTCATCCCTCATTAGGCCCATTATAGAATGCAATGACCCATTTGGTATGTACCTCTCAAGACATCTGCAACAACTGGAAAGGCCGCAGAAAGACCTCACTAAAAGAATCACAGGCCTAAAGCAGATGCCCTACGCTGACCGCCTTAAAAAACTCTAGCTATACTCTGTCACATATCCTCTACTCAGAGGCGATCTCTGCTTAACATACAAGGCCAAGTCAAACCCAGAGCTGTTGGACATGCTACACTTAAAGAAATCCCAATCTCTCAGAGCCACATGCTCCAGGGATCTAAACCTTGTCATCACAATAAACAAAACATGCTGGAGGGATAGGTTCCTGACCCAGAGACTCCCCAGACTCTGGAATAGACTGCCCATACATGTCAAGCAGAGCGCCTCTTTGGCCCTCTTCAAAAGGAACCTTGATGACTGGATGGGAGAAAGGAAATTCACCCCAGGGATCACGTCAGTCACCCTGCTAGACAGGGGTCCAGGGAAGTAAATAGTGTTAGAAGAAATTGCCAGGGAATTGTTATGGCTAGGCTTGTATAGGCCCTAGAGCTGATAGCCTAGTACCAGCCTATGAACCTATGAAGTTCACCATCTCTGGCCATGAACATGGGAACTAGCTCTGACAGGAGTGGCACTGGCACCACCATGACCAAGGCCAGATGTGGTACTACTACCTGAGGGTGACTGCTGGGTCTGTCTCCCTCACGGGACTGCCCAGGACCAAGTGCCCATGGCCTGCCACATTGTGGTGTGAACAGCACCCTCCCCTTGTTAGTGCTGGTGGTACTGCCAGTACAGGAATGTGACTGTGCTTGGCCACATGGGCTCTCAGCTGATGTTGTTGCTGACCCACATCCACATGTCTGATGCCCTACTCCCACAACATGTTCAAGCACAAACATTGCACGGCTAAGGACTGACAATGTCTCACCCCACCGTCTATCCACTACATCAGCCTAATGATGTAAGGCATCACCAGTACCATGGAGGGTGTCATGCATGCCAGGCAGTGTTACATCCATGACCCTGAGCATCCATCTGGTGTACTGCTTACAAAGTGCCTGCGTCTCCATGATGGACTGAAACATGCTTCAGGTGACACGTGCTGTGAAACCTCTGACAGGGGCTGGATGGGCAGCAGTCCTACATTGAGCACACCTGTCAATCTGCCTGTGTGGGACCTCTCCAGCTCTCTGGCTATGTCTAGTGTCTACAGTCACTGATGCCATAGTCACCACACTACCTTGTTCGATGCCACCACCCTCTAACTGACCAATATCTGTGGCTGTTGAGGACTGGGTATGTGTGGGCATACTGACCATGTGCGGGGACATTGTGGGTGGAAGTGGGATGTCAATTAATGGGACAGATTCAGCCCCCAACAACCCCACCTGTGCCTCACAATGGCCACCATCATCATCAGAGTCTGATGAGACACTGACATCAGGTTGTGAGAGAGACACACTTCAACCCCATGGTCACCTGTGAGGGGAAGACAACATGACTACATTAATTCTTGCACTATAATGTTTGCTGATCCACACACACACACACACACACACACACACACACACACACACACACACACACACACACACACACACACACACATATGCACACACACGCACACACATGCACACACACACACAGGTGAAGTGCCACAAAGGCATTATACAGCCCACATCTTCTGACTGATGCCATGCACAGCACACAATTAGACCACAACAGACGCAGTCTGGATAGGCCCTCAACAACATGCACTGCAGCTATGTCCAGTTAATGTTGCTAGCACTATACACCTGTGAGATATGTGACAAGTCAGAGTATGTGATGGACCTTCACCTAACACACACTGCACCCATGTACACAATAGTAATGCACCCCTGTATAACACAGTGGCTACACCTATACAAACCTACGTGCTAATATGTTACAGCTCATACAAATGTGATGCACTGCAGTGAACTCCACCACAACTTAACATGCACGTATTGCAATATGGGTACGCTTAACAGTTGTGTGTATTGCAAAATGGCAGCCCTTAACATGCCTAAGGTATACGTGAGCCATAACATGACAGTTCCACACTCACCAGCTACATGCTAATGTTCCCCAGCCACACCAGGGGTACCTATAGAGTTGTGGGGGTGAGGTAGTGTCAGCACACATGCATATGGCAATGGTAAAGGATAATATGCGCATTTATCAACATGTACTGTACAATATGCCATACTACCCAAATTGATGACATTCAGAATATGTGTGCACATGTGTGCATTAATACACCCCAACCACAAATGCAGATTGACCTGACATATGAATACAGGTATGCAGAGGCTGCCAGTATGAATGCTACAGTATTAACGTGATGACCACTGGAGGCTTACCTGCACATTCCTCAGTTCTGGACTCTGTAACACCAACCTCCACGACATATATACTGATGGTTTCCTGTGAGCTGGTGGCTGACACCAGGTTTGCCAGGAACTCCGCTGTGGCTGAGATTGGTTGTTGTGTAGCAGGCCCTTCCCCTGTGCTTGCATGGTCCCTGGCCACATCTGCAGCCCTTTGCTGTGCATGGTATATGAGATCAGTAACACAGTGTGGGACCTGTTCGTAGCTTCTGTCTCGGCGACCCACATTATTCACTGTTGATACCAGGTCTGCCCACAGGGCAGTGCATTGTATCTGTTTATGGTGGCTCCTTGACAACAGCACCCAGTGATGGAGTCTTAGGGCATCAATTATTGCAGCGGTCTCTGCTTCTGAGAAGGCAGGGTTTCATCATCTGTACATCACACCTGAAAAACACAAACAGGGGAGCACATCACAGGACTGCATACGTTGCTCACCATTATGTACAGAGCCTGCACATCCACTTTTGCTAGCACTATCCACCATTAACCCCCACATCATACCCCCCACCATCCTTCAGCATATGATGTCTGTGGGTATCGGCAACATACTGGCAATACAGCATGCATTGCCTCCCTCATCCTGATGTTTCATGCTACTTGCTGCATGTGCTACGAGGTGTTGCATTGCATGCAGCTGTTGCACCTATTACTGCTTGCCCATAGGCTGTCGACATGGACTGCTGTGGTGTCAGCCTCCTACTCTAGTAGTACACACCTGGCCTGTAGGCCCAATCCTCCGGTCTCCCTGGCCTTCCTCCCTCAGAATCTGGACTATATGGGTGGACAAGGTCCTGCAGTTTTCCCAGCCAGTGTAGTTGATATTGGTGTCCTGGCACTGTGTAACACCTGACTCATGTACATGGATGGACAGCCATCTACAAACACCACCAATGAACACTCTGTGTGAGAGATGCAATGACTGTAGGGGCCTGCAGTCCATGCTTTCTGCCTGTAAAGCCTGCATATCTGTCCCCAAACATTTTGTCAACACAAACAGTACACATCATACACCATTCACACGTACGCAATAAATATTTTCAGTGGTCCTCAACTTCCACATCCACAAACAAAGGGTATCTCTGAGACAAAGCCACACTTGAACACCACAGCTGTACACAGCACATACCACACATGGCCACAGACCTGTGTCTCACAGCCATGCAGGCATGAGGTCATATCAGAATGCAGTTTGAATAAATTGCATTTATTTACACTATACTTGCTTTAATATTGCTAGACACTCAAGTGTGCTAGCTTGCACTGCACTTGAGTTGTTTTCAGTGCTGTTTTAGCTGCTTTTCTATAAAAAAAAATCTAAGCTTTTTTCCTGCCTTTTCTGTAACTAGTATAAGTTCAGATACAGATTCTGTATACAGGACTGTTTCTAAGCTTCTGAGCCCTCCCAAGCCTTTCTGTGTTGGAGGGAAGCTGTTTAGATTATCAGTGGGAGTGGTAAGAACTAGGTAGCCTATCTACCACAAGAGTGGTTTCTGGCCCAGAAATTGTAGTTTATTGGCCATTTGGGCAGTTTTGCCATCTCTTTCAACTTTATGGTCTAAAAGCTCATGTTTGCACTTGTTTCCCACCTTTCCTGTAGCTAGTCTAGTCCAGATACAGTTTTGCTGTATCCAAGATGGTTTGTAAGCTTCTGAACCCCCACGCATTTCTGTGTTGATGGAAGCCTTCTAGCTTATCAGTGGGAGTGGTAAGGACTAGGTAGCCTATCGACCACAAGAGGAGTGGTTTCTGGACCAGAAATTGTAGTTTATTGGCCAGTTGGGCTGTTTTTTTTCCATCTCTTTCAACTCTCTGGCTTAAAAGTCCTCATTTGCACTTATTTCCAACCTTTCCTATAACTAGTCTAGTCGAGAAACAGATTTGCTGTATCCAAGACTGTTTGTAACCTTTTTTATAACGAGACTAGTCCAGATACAGATTTACTGTATCCAGGAGTGTATGTAAGATTCTGAGCCCCCAAAGCCTTTCTGAGTTGGAGGGAAGCCTTCTAGCTTATCAGTGGGAGTGCAAAGCACTAGGTAGACTATCTACCACAACAGAAGTGGTTTCTGGCCCTGAATTTGTAGCTTATTGACCATTTGAGCATTTTTTCCATCTCTTTCAACTTTCTGCTTTAAAAGCCCACATTTGCACTTGTTTCCTGTCTTTCCTGTAACTAGTCTAGTCTACATACAAGTTTGCTGTATCCAGAACTGTTTGTATGCTTCTGAGAGGTGCCAAAGTCTGCTGTTCATTTTTTCCCTTAGATCTGATCATTCTCTCCTCTCCTGCACTATTACTAGCTTATTAGTCTAGCACTTTACCATGCCACACTTCTTGTAGCACACAAAAGTGCCACCAGCACTAAACATTCAAGGAAACTGCTCCAGTACTTATTATTAATGCCACCCCCTCCATGCATGTCTAAAGGTCAGTGCCCTGTACTTTCTTGTATTAATCTGGTGAACTTGGGGATCCTGAGGCAATGCAGCAACTGCCTCATGTAAACTGACAACCCTTTCCTCTTACCTCACAACACTCAGACTTGTTTGAGATGCACTTATATATCCAAATTGAAAGCAACACACTCTCCAGCCAAGACTAGAATAGCTGATCAAGAGGAGAAGGTCAACACTTGCACCACACCACATGAAACACATAGCCCTCCAGAACACATACCAGCACTGCCGTCACAAAAAAAAAAAAAAAAAAACACAAACCACACACCCACCTTCACGGAGGTTCTCAATAAAAATCTATCCATACAGCAGAGACCTGCAAGGCAGAAATGCACTCGACCACCACAACACAACACTAATCATGAGACACATAACTCTCCTAAACAGTGTGCCACTCAACCAAAGCCCCTAAGGCAAAACAGCATGCCCAGCACACTAGTCATAGGTGACTCAATAGTGTGGGACACTGATGTCCCACTCACTAGGTTGAATAAGGAGAAAGTAACAGTCAGCTGCCTGTCAGGTGCCAGCATCCACCACATTACACAAGCACTCAGGTCTCTTAACAACAGGTACAAATATGATTCTGTCATTGTACATGTCGGTGTGAATGACCTGAGACATACCTCCCTGGACTATATGAAAAGAGACATGGAGGAGCTCTCGGATTATGTATCCCAGGTGGGTATGACCCTAGCCCTGAGCAGCATCCTACCATCACCCAGAATGATACCCGAGTACAAGCAGAAAAGGATTGATTTCTACAATTGGCTAAGTTTCTGGTGTTATTTTAAGGTGCTCCAGTATTTGTCTTCCTGGGATGACATGATTGACAGGCCTCAATGCTTTGTCAGAGATGGCCTGCATCTGTCATCCCTGGGCTTCCGGATACTGGCCAAGGCTCTTGTCACTCCTATACTGCCTTTTTTAGGTGGTGTTCCAAAGACCAAATTACCACTGTAACAGCTACAAACAAATGAAATCTGAGGGTCATGCTGCTCAACACTAGAAGTTTAAATCTCAAAATGCGCTCACTCGAAGTACTCATTAAAATGGAGAACATCAACATTTGTGCTGTAACAGAGACCTGGTTCAAGGCAGCAGAAAGCACTCCTGCACTACCAAGCTATAACTTATTCCACACCTTTTAGCCCCAGAACATGGACCAAATCTCCAAAGGCAGTAGTGTTTCCATATTCATAAAGGATGCACACACCTCCAGACTGGTAGCCCAACATAACACATCAGAGATACTTCAGGGTAAGACAGCGATAAAGGTTGTAGACTGTTATAAGTCCCCAACCATGTCCTAAAACTCACACTCCAAGTTCTAAGCACCCTGGAGAATATTAGAGTCCAACCTAACACTCTTATACTGGGTGACTTCAACTACCACTCCATTAACTGGGAAATCTATTCATGCACCAATACACTTGCCCAACATTTCCTGGAATTCATTAAGTACAATGCCCTGCACCAGCTCATTCTTACCCCTACTAGAGATAGCAACATCCTTGACCTGGTCATTACTAGCATAGGTGACCATTGTTCTACACCAATAGTCAACTCATCCCTGATTAGATCCAACCACAAACTAATCACCTTGGAAATCCACATCCCTCCCACCCCCGCACCCGCTGCAAATGGTAACCAACATGGAAAACTTCTCCAAAGCTAACTTTGGGCTCCTAAAAACAGAGGTGGCTAACATTACAGCACCAATGCAAATAGAGAATAGTTGCATGACTGCCAAACCATACACCAATGCACTGTACAAACACGTACACAAATGCATAGATCTCACAATACCCAATAGAACCAAGACACTCTCCTGCAAAAAAAGGATGCCAATCTGATGGTCCCCTGCCATACACAAACTCTACAACAGCAGGAAGAAACTGATGTGCAATAAGGTGAAGTCCCAAGACTGGAAAAGCTCCCTTATCAGCCTCAACAAAAAGTTGAGATCCCTCATCAAATCCTCTAAAGATAGCTATGAAAATTGAATTGCAGCAGATAGTAAAGTCAACCACAAGGCCGTCTCTAGTTATGTAAAGAATCTCCACTCAATATCCAGATTTTCTCTGAGATACCCCACAATGGTACCACCTATACCGAGCCAACAGATATTGCCAGTATACTGACAACAGATTCAGTGCCAACTTTACTCTTCCCCCAAAGAACCAATCAAAATACCAGTAGATTGCCAGGCACCCAGTATTACTGCTGCACAGGTTAAAACAGTACTGTCCAAGGCCAAGAATACAGCTTCCCTGGGACCTCACAATATCACTGGCTGTGTTCTACATGAAATACAGAGTGAACTGGCACCTCACCTCTGTGCCCTGTTCAATCACAGTCTCACTTCAGGCTTTGTCCCCACAGAATGGCACACTGCTATAGTCATCCCTCTCCACAAAGTAGGAGAGACTACAGACCCTTGGAACTAACACTCCATTAGGCTGACAAGTCTGATATGTAAAGCTATGGAACACATCATCATGGACCTAATAAAGATGAATATAGGGAATCTCCAAACTCTGGATCCCACACAGTTTGGTTTTGTGAAGGGTAGATCATGCCTGCTCAACTTGGTCAACCTCTTTGAGTAAGTGACCAGAGCTGTGGATGAAGGCAAGGTGGTTCATACAGCCTACCTTGATCTGTCCGAGGCCTTTGATGCCATTCCCCACTCAGGAATCATAGAAAAACTCACTAAGCTAGGCATCAACCCCTATATCACAAGGTGGGTTGCAAACTGGCTCACAGAAAGAACCCACAGTGTGAAAGTAGCTGTCTCCAAGTCAGACTGCTGACTAGTCATGAGTGGAGTCCCACAGGGATCGGTCCTGCATCTTCTCCTGTTTGGTATCTACTTCTGAGAAGTACAGGTCTACACGAAGGGAATCTGGCTGATAAAGTTCACTGACAATTGCAAGTTGGGAGACATTATTAACTCCACAAGTGATGTTGACATCCTACATAAAGGCCTGAGACCAATGACTGATGTCAGAACCATGGCCTTAAGCTCAATGCCAAAAAATGTGCCGTCATCCCCTTCGGGAAAAACCCAGCTCCCATAAATTTCCACATTGATGGTAGTTCACTGAACACAGAAAGTGTTATAAGAGATCTGGGAACACAGGTTGACAGCAAACTCTCTTTTGACCACCACATTGCCACTGTGGCCAGAATGTCCTTCCATGTGGCACATCTCATTACTAAGGGTTTTGCATCCAGGAAGAAAGAGGTCATTGTCTCCCTCTACTCTTCCCTTATTAGGCCAATCATCAAGTACAATGCCCCATTTGGCGAGTACCTCACTAGACCCCTGCAACAACTGGAGAGGCTGCAAAAGTACCACACAAAGTGGATCCTAGGCCTTAAATGCTTGTCCTATATGGGCAGATTCAAAAAACCCCAACTATAGTCTGTCTTATATTGCCTACTTAGAGGCGATCACTGCTTGACTTAGAAAGCCACGTCTGACCCAGCTCTGTTAGAAATGCTACATCTAAATAAATCCCAATCCCTCCATACCACATGCTCCAGAGACCTCATCCTCATTTCCACAATCAACAGAACATGCTGGAGGGACAAGTTCATAACCTAGAGACTGCCCATGCTATGGAATAGATTTCCCATACATGTCAAACAGAGCACCTCACTGGCCCTCTTCAAGAGAAATCTTGATGAGTCGATGGGAAATAGAAAATTCACCCCGGGGAATCACTCCAGTGACTCTACTAGACAGAGGCACTGGGAATTAAGGTTGGGTGGTATGATACCAGGGTAATCCTGTGGGTTAGACTTGTAAAGGCTCCAGGGCCATTAGCCTAGTACACACCTATGAACCTATGAACCTATGTAACACACACAGGACTTCAGTGTAGATACACTGATGTGCCTCTGCCTTGGCTGGGTATGTGGATGGTCACAGTTACTTTTTTTTTACCAACTGTGTGACAGTATAACCCATGCGGCCATTAAAGATATAACATTCCCAAGTATGCATCACACCATACATTACCATGGGGGTAGCATACTGGTATGCTGACATGACCCACCAATTCCACATAGGGAAATGCACCTCAAGCAGTTGACCCCTACATAGGTATGTAACCTGTTGTTCCATGTTTGGGCCTCTATTATGCATGATGTACATATCTGAGGTGTATGTAACAGCCATTAGCCTATGTTGGACCATATCTGCAGATGACTGCATGCTGTGTGCCATCACCGGATAGGCTGCATACCAGGACATGCAGTGTGAACCCCTATGTGGAGAGTGATGTCCATACATACTATCAGAGTACGAACAACATCCTAGGCACACAATCAGTCATGAGGGTGCTGTGGACATAAGTCTTTGGCAACATGACATGTCAATACAATGTTGCTTCCATTGTAAGATAAACCTTCTTCATGGCCCATGACATACATAAGGTTATGTCATCACAGGTCATAGGGTATAAACTTCCTTTCATTCCCCCCAATGAGAACCATTAATGTGCATAATTCCCTGTTCATCATTCACATCACACAGCACATGCAGCAGCTGGGGGCATCACAGAGGTTCCCCATCAGGGAATACCAGAGCATCAAACATCTACCACATACATCAATAGGCTATAGGACCAACCCTCTACCCGGTTTTATATATAATCATCATGGGTGACCTCAGTGTGGAATGCAAGGCAAGTCTGTTATATAGTCAAACACACTTATGCGAATGCAGTCGTGCATTCGCATAAATGTGTTTGACTATATGTCCGAGATCGCAGTACAGTGCGGATTGAAAATTCATCCATATCCCCACTGCAGTGCAATCTCAGAATTGGAATATAATAGTAGCAGGAGTTGTGGGGGGTGCAGGAGGGCTTGCCCCCCCTGCAAAAATGTGATATATCGTATAGGAGTTTGATTTACATCAGCTCCTATATGGCTATCACGTCACATTTTTGGCGACAGTGTCAACTCAAATGTGTCGAACATTTGGGGTGACATTGTGTATGCTCAAAATGTTTGGTTTCAGTTTTAGTTTTCATTATTTTGAATGGCAAATATGTTGCCATTAGAAATAATGATAGTAAACCATATATAACTGTGGTGGTGGCGATGCAGTAGAGTTGTCGCCTCACAGTAAGACGTCCTGTTCGATTCTCAGCAAGAGCGTCTTCTGTGTGGAGACATGCGTGAATGGGTGTACCTTCATTGAAGGTTATGCATCAGGGCCGGCAACTCGGCACGTAAAAATCTACTGCCAATCATTAGCGGACTGGCATTCCGCTGTGGCGAGCCCTAACCGGGAAAAGCCAAAAGACACAACAATATATATATATATATATATATATATATATATATATATATATATACATACATACACAATACCACCATAGACACATACACACACACACACACACACACACACACACATATATATATATATATATATATATATATATATATATATATATATATATATATATATATAGATACACATATATAATATCCTCTTTTGCTGTTCTCCATCCTGGGTGAATTCATGCACCCACAACCTGTCAACCTGTTACAGATGTTCCAGAATGCTGAGGCAATTTGTGCAATACTCACCAGAAGGCAGAATGGTTAACTCCTACTATCTAAAAATGAATATTTATTCTTGCAAATTTCTTTTACAAAAGGACAGGCCAAACAAAGCAGATACTAATGAAATAAAAATATTTGATATAACTGAACAACCTTACAGACTGTAGCTCTGTAATACTCTATGGTCTTTTCTAGTAGCTATACAAGGCATTTTTATTCTATTATTTAAGGTGCCTGTCTCAATCTTTCCATCCAAAGAGGTTCTTTACATTACAGCCTATCAATACCATAAACTAGCACACACCTTTTGAAAATGTCAGCAGCTACTGCTACCAAATGCTTGCAAATTCTTTGACCTTTCCTTTGCTGTGTGTAGTAAACATTAATTTCTTCTGATTTTCTGAACCTGTTTTTTTTTTCAGCTAAATCCAGTAGCATAGAGCACAATCAAAATAATCTAGAATGGTGGTCTGCAATCCAAAAACACCTCACCAAAATGTATATGTGAGATGAAGCAAGCTGCAAATCAGAGTCAGTGGTACAACAGGTAGCACACTAGCCTTTGGTGCAAAAAATTGTGAGTTCTTTCCCCACACTACAGAGATGGAATGCTGACACTATAGTGCAGTGTAAGGGTGTGTTGTCCTTTGGATGAAATGTTAAAGTGAGGCCTGTCTGCCTGAGTTGATTGTAACTTGGATATAAAAGATATCATATTTCTTATTGAAATAAGTAGGTGTCCTTTCTTATGTATAAATATATGTGTATATATATATATATATATATATATATATATATATATATATATATATATATATATCTATATGGATTCACTTTATATCCTCGAAATACTGAAATGTTGTAATTCGGTATTTAAAAGCTGTAAAGTCAAATTTTTGAAACATAGAAAACTCAGAAGCGCGAAATTCAAAATCTCGCACACAGGAGATTTTGAATTTTGCGCTACTACTGCATACACACACACACCATCCTCCCCACATACAAACACAAGCTCTCTACTACATAAAAGCAGGGGGGCAAGCCCCCCTGCACACCCCCCTACTTAAATAATCTAAATTTGAGGTCGCACTACACACAAACACACACACACACAACACCACCACACAAGCTACATTCTGCTTGCACACACACATCAGAGCAATAAAACACAATAACACACACCACAGCCCCTACCCAAAACCCTTAACACACACACACACACACACACACACACACACACACACACACACACACACACACACACACACACACACACACACACACTCACACACTTACCTGAATCCATAACCACAGTGGAACCTCAGAAGTGCCAAATTCAAAACCTCCGGTATTCGAGGTTTTGAAATTCACGCTTCTAAGCTTTCACTCTTTTCAGCATTCCACTTTATGGGCTCGAAATACTGAATTTTGACATTTCAGTATTTCGAGCTTTTAAAGTGAATCCATATATATATATATATATATATATATATATATATATATATATATATATACACACACACATATTCATAATTTTCTTTACAATCATAATGCATTTTTATCCATATTAGATCCCCACTCCTTTTTCCATAACCATCATTTAAATTTACTTAATATTGTTGCTAAAATATGTTTAACATTAAACATAATTTCATTTATTCTTTAATTCCATGTAATCCATAAAACTTAAGATAACTTTTTATCCACTATTTTAACATATTATTTACTTCTTTTATATAATATCCTTATTTAATCATATTTATGGTTATTTTATCCACTTCTTTTATAGCTTCAAAATTTTTTTCTTTAGTTTTACCCATTACATTTTTATTCTGTTACATTTCAAAAACACATATTCAGTAGTTTTTTCTTCTTGACAAACTAAACATATTTTATAACTTTTCTATTTATATGGCATATTTTCTTTTACTGGTAATTTATCTGTTACCAGTCTCTACAAAAAATCTTGATATTCTACTTTCTGATTATACCATTTGCTTTTTATAACTTATTTTTTCATACATTAGATTTCCCCACAGTTTTACATAGTAATGTTTTATCATTATATTCTTATACCATACTTTTCTTTATTTTTCTCCATCATCAATTTTTATTTCCCACAAAAATATTTTTCTTGGTAGCATTTTATTTATACATTTATATACTCTTTTTCTCTTTTACTCTTGTTTACCATACCCCAAAATTTATCATACTTATTTATACAGTCTTACTACTAATCTTTCATCTTTTTCATTTATCCACTTTAACATTTTGTTCACATCTAATGAAGCGATGTATATCACTGGTTTAATTAACACCAAACCTTCTTCTTCTTCTTTATTTACATACAAAACTCTTCCTTTTACTAGGTTTAATCTAGAACCCCATATAAATGAAAAAATATATGCAACAATTCCTTTTCAGATAATATTGGCAACATAAATACACTTGCTAAGTATTGTTTTTGCCATCAGAACTGAGTTTATCAAATACACCTTTTTTGTGAATAATAATTTAGACGTTCTCCAGAAAACACAGGTTTGTTTTATTTCTTTTATTGTTTTTCCCATTGAATTCTACTTACATCTTTATTTCCAAATTTTATACCTAACACAGAAATGTAATTTATTTTAAAATATATAGCTACTATCTTTACCACATCACCTAAACCTTTACTTTTCTCTTTATTTATAGCCATTCCTATCACCTGTAGACACTCATTTGTGCCAATCATTACTTCTTTAACCCAAATTTGTTTTTGCAATTTTTATAATGTCATCTGCATATGTTAACAGAACCAGAATTCTCAACCCTTCAGGTGTTATACACTCTGTTTCCTTCATTCTGTAATTTATTTCACATACTATATCATTCATAACTAATGCAAAGCATATACAACTCATTGGGCATCCCTCTCTTATACCACTCCTTATATGCACCTATTGGCTTAACCAGCCATTTACAAGTATTTTACTTTATTATTGATATATGCTGACATATATAATTTCCAAAATTGTTCACTTAGATTATATTCTTTCGTTATTCCCCATACGATTTCATGTCCAGTTATATCAAATGCCTTATTAAGGTATCCTGTCATGATTTTCACTTTTTATTTTCTATTCATAACATCATGCAAAATTTCTCTATCATTAATATTTTTTGATTATCCTTCCCCTTTATACGATAAATACTGTCTTCCATAATATTTTTAATTTTAGTTTCAAATCTCTTTCATTATTTTCATAAAGATGTTATAATCATTAGCAGTCAGTACTATTTGCCTCCAGGTTCTTAATTGACTTTTAACTTCCTTCTTCCATCTGAATTAAGTATTCCACTACATAATTCTTTATACATAAAACCTCCATTTAATGATTCATTCAAAATATTTAAAAATATTTTTGCCATGTTTTTTTTACTACCTTCTTTTTTCTATAAGCATTTCTTGTACATACTGTACTACTGTATTCATAGTCTTTTCCCGAGGTCTTTCTATTTCTCGTTTTACTTTTTATTTCTCTCATTAAACTACAATTTTCCTTTACTAGTCTGCTTATGTAACTCAGTGTGTCTTCCCTTTTTCCTTATAAAATATCTTTGCTTACATAACAATTCTTGTATATTTTCATATAATTATTTTTGTTGTCAAAGTAATTTCTATCATTATGTTCTAAATCTTTCAATGCATCATTATATGTTATTTTATATTTTTCTTTTCCTAGTTTTCTTACATCTTATTGCCACTGTGAAGAACATGTTTTTTGAATTTTTTTCCTTAAGTATTATAAGCCATTAAGACTAATTTTTATAAAATGTTCTCATAGTAATATGATTATCGCATCTCTTTCATACTTCATTCTATGCTTTCTCATTTATCCCTTATATTCATTTGCCTATTTTTATAAATTCTTTATTTAGTTTCCTCTCTAGCCATATTTCAAGATGATCAGAAATTGCTTTTCAATCACCTTCCCTTCTTCTGACTAGACTTTCTAATACTATAAAATATTCTATTTCAGTTATATACATACCCATTTTGTAAGTCCATGAATTTTTGTCACAAAGTTTTAACTTACCACATCTTGCAAAGTTTTAGCATTTTTCTTATATCATTTCCTTTCTTTTGCTGCTTGTCTCTTTAATCACAATTAAAGGTTCCTATTCATATTTATTACTATATAGTGTAAAACATGATGAAATAAGCATTCCTTTTGTTCACAATTGGTATAAGCATATAATGTTATAATTCTACATATTTGTTCTTTCATTTTAAATCTACAACAGTTAATCTTCCTTTTTTTCTAAAGTTACATCTAATAACTTCACTGTATTTCTGCAGAATACAGATTTGGAACATCTGTCATTTCCCAAATTGCAGATTATCTTTTCTCCCCATAATTTGGTTTGTAATCTTTCTTCATTTGTTAAAAATCTTATGTCTTCTAATATAATTACATCTACATGACATGGATTACACCATTCCAAAATCCATATTCTTCTTACTATATTCTTAATACTATTCACATTTACAGAAAGCAGTCTAAAATATTAATTTTCCCCTTTACTTAGATTCATGGTTTCATACGTTCATAGCTGACTTAATGGGACCTTCTAAGCCTATTCAATTTTTCTCCAAAGTTGAGAACCAAACATCGCACCTTGTGTCAGTGAGTCAAACACCAAGCCCTAAACATCAGCTGTGTACATTCTTATTTATCCATTTTCTTTCTTTTTTTTTCAAATCTGTCCATTTATTTGTCTTCTTTACTTTGTATCTTTACCATGTGCTTCTGTTTTTCATTTTCTTTTGCCTCTTTCTTTTTTACTACTCCCCTTATGCTTTACTTTACTTTCTCTGCATATGTTTTCTTTTCCATCTCACTGCTATTCTTCAGGATTGTTGCTACATCCTCCTTTTGTTTTTTCTCAATAACGTCCTCTCAGGAAACATCCCCTTCATTTTCTGTATCACTCTGCATGAACAAATTCTTTAAGTAGATCTTATGACAACCCTCCTGAGTGGAGGTTGTAATTTTACAGCCATCATTTGCTGACTATCTCCATCAAATATATTTATTTGAAACAGCTCCTCCGAATCCTGCACACATTCTCTGTTCTTAATATTGGTTTTCACATTTATTTCTCTCACCACTCTATCATCTCTTTCTCTCTCCATCTGCCTCCCTTTGTCTCTGGGCCACCTCCATGTCTGGAATGGAAACAGGAAGTGCTCATGTAAAACGAGTCCCACGCACAACAATGATGAGTAGGGGAAGTCCATTCAATGCCCTGGCAAAATTTCACTTAGTAGTATAAATACCAATACCACTTCTGGTCTAGCCTAAAAAGAAGACACAAGCCAAGTGGGAGTAACTTGGCAAACAAAGAATAGATAAATAATTACATATGCTGTGTACTGTATTGTTCATTCACAAGTTAAGGGCTAAACAAGGTCAAAATGCAAACTATAGACAATGGTTAATAAAGATAATTTATGGCACAGAAAGGGTAACTTGCAGTATCTCACTTATAACTCACAGTTCTTCAGCAAGAAACCATGAGAAATGCCAGATGTCACCTGTATAAATAAAGACAAAAGCTAAAAAGTGAAGCAGAAACAGAAGAGGGATCCAGACCATGGCAAATAAGATCATATACTTAATGAAAAAAGACACAGGGTAAGCACTTTCGCAGCTACAAGCTGCTTCATCAGACAACCATTACACAAATTCATCCATTTGGATGTAGAAAAAAAATGATTTCCCTGAGTACTACACTATTAAATTTTATTCTACAAGTACATCCAGTAAATATAACTTGCATTTCATCATAAATATATATATATATATATATATATATATATATATATATATATATATATATATATATATATTGATAGATATAGATATATATATATGTATACATGTATATGTATGTGTAAGTGTTTGCATGTATATATATATATATATATATATATATATATATATATGCATTTAAATGTATTTATATATATATATATATATATATATATATATATATAGAGAGAGAGAGAGAGAGAGAGAGACACACATAGTTGCATATATGTCTCAATGAAGAAACATGGGATACTACTGTGAACTTATAGGGATACACACCTAACTTCACTGTAGCCTGATTCTGCCTGTTTTGACTTCTTATCTTTCCTCATCAAATTTCATAGCAACTCACATTTATATGATTCTTTAGTCTTCATTCATTGCAAACCCATGGGAATTTAGGATGTTCATGTTCGAGTGACCTCATCATCCACGTCATGTAAGAACATTAAGGCCATCTAGTTGCATTAATAAGAATTTTTCATATTACAAAGTATAGAGAATTATTCTAAGTGGTGTCAGACATTGTAACCAGTGATCAAATGTTTAAAAATATATAGGAAAGAATTCACCCACTGTGTTTCATTTTCTAAGGATTTGTCAATCTTGTGAAGCAGATAAGTTACTTGCATGATGTCACAAAGGTTAATGTGGTAAAGGTCAAGCATTGCACTGCCATTTTAGATAGACATGCAATGCAGCATTACTATGTGAGGTCAAAACCTAATATATTGTTTTCAACTACATATTATATGTCTGTTTTATACTTTAGATGCATTGTAGTCTGCAGGGGGGCAGATGCAGCTGACTATGCAGCAAATTCACTAATGGTTACTGAGCCCACGGTGTCAAGACATTGATGTGAGAGAAAGGCAGATTCAGAGATAACATTTTCAAAAGTTAAAAGTGTCACATATTTAGAGCAATGTACTTAAACCCTATTTATGAACTGTGCTATTCTCTGTATGAAACATAAACAGATATGTTTTATAATGTCTCCCGTGAGAAGAATTACTAATATGGAATGGTTAGAAAATAAACTGGAAAACAAACTGAGTTTATAAGTAAATAAATACATTAATAATTCAATGTTGTGTCTTTCGGCTTTTCCCCGTTAGGGGTCGCCACAGTGGAACTCCGGTCCGCTAATGACTGGCAGTAGATTTTTACGTGCCGAGTTGCCAGCTCTGATGCACAACCTTCAACAAAGGTATGCCCATTCACGCATGTCTCCACACAGAAGACGCTCTAGCTGAGAATCGAACAGGAAAATGTCATACTGTGAGATGACAATGCTACTGCAGCACCACCACTGCAGTTATACATTAATAATTCAATACAACAGATAAAATGGAGTCAGTGACTAGAAAGCAAGTGTGAAACATATTCTCTTATATTAGCATTATAAATTGTGGGTTCTTCTCAGATCATTGTATCTGTCTATAAGTACCATCATGGGTTAATTTAAAGCTAAGCATATAGATTTGCAAGTAATTACTCTACTTGAAATCCAGTAGATTACTGAAGAGCCTAGCCCAACTGGTCTGAAACACTGACACAGCTTAAGAGACTTGTAGAAGGTCATGCAGTAGACTAATGGAGGCAGATGTACTCAATTTCTGAATCACAGGTATCAACTCTTTAACACATACTCTTAAGATCACAGGGTCATGGTGATTATTAGCTAATGATCCTAAATGATCTTTTTAATCTTAGCCTTGTTATCCAAATGTAATAGACTTGTTTGGATCCCATAAGTTTTGTACAGAGTGTATGTATATGTGTATATATATATATATATATATATATATATATATATATATATATATATATACACACACACACACACACACACACACACACACACACACACACACACACACACACACACACACACATATGTGTGTGTAACTTGGGCATGGGTTGTTAAGCATTTCCAAGCTCCCTCTTTATGATAGGGAGATAGATGCCAGACCCGGGTTAAATTTATGATTTCCCATACACTGATCCAAGCTGTGCTTGAATAAGTTAGAAAAGAACTTTGTATTACATGAATGGGATACCTATTCCTGAGAAGGAGCTGTCTCTGAGTCACATACTGACTCTTCTTCATGCCTTATTTATGTTGTAGCTGAAGACTGAGTGTTTTGATGCTATTTGCTATGCAAATATGCAACAGGTACATTTAAGGCTGGGTTAGAAGGTGCTTTGCCAGGTGCAGATTGCCTCATAGAAGCCTAAAGGAAACTGAGTATAAGGATTAGGTTTTGAGACTGTCCACATAGAGCCTGTTGCATACACCATGTATTATTTTTGGAGAAATCTCTTTGGACCCTCCAGTTGTTGCATATGCCTGGTCAAGGGGGAATTCTACTCAATAATTGGTCTAATGGGGGCTGAATACAAAGGAGTAATGATTTCTTTGGATCTAGTTGCCATACCCTGGCATATACGTTGTGCCACAATGAATGATTTCCTTACTACATTAGATGCATGGATGTGAAAGGCCAAGTCACAGTCTACATGTGTTCCCAATTCTCTGACTACTGGGTCTACCTTTAGGATGCATTATTATTGTAGCAAATTGCAGGTGTGTCCATTTGTCCAAAACAGACTGTTATGTACTTCATAGAATTGAATTTTAGACCATCACCCTGGCACCAGTTATTAGCCTGTATCAGGCCTTCTGGAGGGTTTTTGTGTTGTTGCAGGATTTTATGACTGCACCTAGTTTACAATCATCTCTGAACTTTGTCAACCATGGGCCTTGACTTCAGTGAAGTAGATGGCAAAGAGGAGTGTCTCCATCACTTAGTCTTGAGGCACCCCACTCGTGACCTGCCATTTAGTGGAGATAGACTCCCTTATCCTGTCTTCTTCTATCTGTGAGTCAGTTGGCTATTTGGTGAGTGACTAAAGTATTTATACCTAATTTTGTGAACATATCTATAATGACCAAGTGGGTTATTGTGACAAATGCCTTGGGCAAGTTGTGGTAGGCTGTATGCACTGCTTTGACCTCATCAATTACTTTCTTGAAGAAGTCGGCTAGTTTGAGTAGGAATTATGCACCCTTTATGAATACAAATGGAGTTAGATCCAATGTCTGAAAGATACCTGTGCCGTCATTTCCATGATTATTTTTCCATGTCTTTACATACAAGACTAGGCAGGCTTATGGGTCTATAATTTCCTGGGATGATGGATGGCTTGCCCTTGTGCCGAAGAATAACAATTGCAGGCATCCATTTTTTTTTTACATGAAGCATTTTTGGAGGCTCTGATTCAATAGTGAATCTAGTGGGACCAATAGATTATGTTTCACTGTATTAAGTGGAGAACCTGAGATTTTGTCAGGTTCCATTGATGTAGTGCTTTTGGCCTTGTAGAATGATTTTTAGGATTTCTGCCCCAGTGATAGTTGGGGGAGTTATACATGTGAAGTGTCTGGATGTGAAATGTGGTAAAATTTGAGCTGCACCTATTGGCCAGTAGATTAGTTATATCCTCTGGTTCAGTATAAGTGGCTCAATTTGCAATTAGTTCTGCACATTGTTGTGCCTTTAAAGATGCATAGATAGCTGAAAATGCCTTATGGTTGTCTTTAGCCTGTGAGGCTACTTTTACTTCAAATTTGGTGATGGTAGACCTAATTAGTCCACTAAATTGCTTAATAAGTTTGATGCGTGGGTTCTTGTCTAGCAGGACACTGTACCTCCTGTTTTTGTATAAGACATTCTTCCTTTTGTTATACAACCTGTTTTTTCTGGGATTTCACTATTCTGGCTTGTTTTTTGAGCTTATCATTGACTTATTTCAGGTAGGTACCATTGACTTTATGCAGCTGTATACATGGTTGTATAGGGACTTTGTGAATGACTTTGCATAGGTGGCAGTGTTCTGTAGGTTGGGGGGGGGATTAAACTTTTGTCAGGTTGTCAATTAAAAGCAGGCAGTTTGCTTTGGAATACTTCCTTAGAGTACCATGGTTAGAAGCTGTCACAAATTTATTTTTATTTCACATGAGACAGTATTGTGGTCCAATATGACTGCTGAGGAAATTTCACTCTGGAATGGGGAAGGGAGCAATATTACCCCTTGTTTCTGAGATCCAGTTCAAAGTTGTTTACACCCCTAGTCGGTGTACAAACTAGCTTATCCAGGTCATTCATATTAACAATGTCCAGGAATCTCTGGACCTGCACATTTATACTTGTGTATGTTTCCCAGTTTATAGAAATGAATATGAAGCCACCTATAACTATGGTGTCAGGTAGGATGTATGGATAATACATTTTATTTAAACAAATGGTATGGTCTTCTTGGTTCACAGTAGGAACCCTGTAGCTCACAGGAATATGATACATGGCTTTGCTTATGGTGAGTTGTATGTGGAGAAGTTCAAGGGTGACATACAGCTTAACTAACATTGATGTGTGATTGTTTTCGATATAAATTGATATGCCTCCAACCTTTGTCCATTTCTGTGCAGTAGCAGGTCTAAAATGTGGAAGGCATAATGTCCCTTCATGTCTGGGCTGGTCTCTGCTGGTTTCAACCATGTCTCAGTAACTACACAGACATCTATATTCTACAGTGTGTGGAGAACTTGCAGGTACTGGGCACTTTTTCTTAAGACTTCTGGCATTGAGCAGTATCACCTTTAGATTTCCTGGGGATTGGTTTTAGCTAAGTTGGATGGCTTACTAGACTGGCAATGGTGAAAAAGGCACTATTGAAAGGGTTGAAAAAGTATAGCCAATATTCAGAAGCCTAGAATAGAATAGGTACAGACCATCCCTGGTGAAGCAGCATGGTCTTTCAACAGTCTCATACCAGGCTGACAAATATTGTACTGCCTCTGAATGCCACCATAAAATAAGTTATTATTAAAAATCAATAAACTTCTGTTCATACTACAGCATCATCCTTGGAGAAGGTTAATGATGCCCAGTGCCAAACTCATACCAGCCTGGGACACATTGTCTGAGACCTCCATCATGTATCTCTTTATATCGTGCAATGAGGTTTGTCTAAGGTCATTTAAGGCCACATGGACTATGATAAAGTCACTCTGGTACTTGTGGTACAATGACCTGAGCACATGCAAGACGTGGTGGATCCTTGCCTCTGTTAGACCACAGAGATAGGTGAGAATTCATGAACAAGTAAATGTTTGACTGCACATCCCCTAGCTCACCCATACCAATAAAAATAACCTCTGGAGCACCAAACTTGTTGGATACATTTGAGATACATGGCTAGGCTTAAAAAAGCCCTTGCAGTCATCAGCCTAATGCCTAACTAAATGCCGCACTTAAATGTCCATTTACTTGCTCAAGGAAACACTAACACAGATAATTATTCTGTCTACTGGTATCCATTCCCTCCCACAATAATATCATACTACACTGCACTGTAGCATATCTATCACATAATCTCATAATACTTGGATACGTTAATCTCAATTTATTCAGTCTCATTTCCAATTACCTGAATGCTCTTCTAATACAGTTCAACCTCACCCAGCTCATATGTCAACCTCAATACATCTCACCTCTCCCTCCTAGACCACATATTAAGTAACAAACCTTCTCTCATCTCAAACATCACCATCCATTAAACATCCTTCAGTGAACACTGCCCTATTAATTTTCATATCCATCATCCACATGTAAACAAACCCGCAAAGCTTGTCCCTTTCTGCAATAAATCACAGAACATCATTAAGAAACTTAAATCCATTCTCTCCTTAATTGACTGGTTACTGGTTCTGAACTCATCTGACCCTAACACTGCTTCAGAACTAGTCATCTCTAAAGTCACTGGCATGCAAAACTCCTAATTCTCAGTAATTTAAAAACTATACAAACCTAAAACTAACAACTAGTTAAATTATGAGCTTAAGGTTCTTCTACAACTAAGGCACAAGACATGGCATTCTTGGAAGGCACTTCGTATTACTATAAACAAAACTAAATGGACAGTGTTAGACTTAGCTACTCAGTCTTGCCAAACAAGTTCTATGTTATCATAAAAGTCGCTTGCCCAAACCTCACTAATAAAATTACTCAAAACTTCTAAAAATATATCAAACATCTTACCAGACAGAAGAGCCTTCCCTTCCTGAATTCCACATCCTCTTAGCTTTATGCCCTTAATTTCCTTTCTTATTTCAGCAACCTTTCCAGCTGTTTCTCTAGCCAATCCCAAAATGCATCTGACACTCTGACACTCCCACCTTGTCTCCATGCATCCTTTCATTCTACTTCATAAATGTCACATCCAAGGACATCTACACTCTGCTTGAACAGATTAAATTTTTTATCCTCCATGGTACTGAAAACCTTCACCCATGATCTATTTACCACTGCAACGACATCATAACTCCACTGAAACACACATACAACCTATGTATTACACTTAATATTATAACTATTATTTGGAAGAACGTCATTGTAAAACCTCTCACTTAAAAAAAAAAAATCCATTCAATCCATCATACTTTCAATTCTCCCTTCCCTTGGAAAGATTCTGAAAAAAACACTTTCTTTGTAGTTCACTTAATACATCATCCAATACCACTTTCTCTCAAAAGCAGTTTGACTGTTGGTCTGGTCACATTACATTCACAGCTATCTGGATAGTTAGTGACAGCCTTCTTCTTGTAATGGACAAAGGCCTAATTAGTGGACCAATTTTTATTGACCTCACCAGAGTATTTGATCTTGTTGTTCACTCATTTCTTCCATAAAGTCTCACTTTAAAAAGTATTAGTAATGACACATTGTGCTGGTTCAAAAATTGCTTTGATCAGTTAATTTCAATTCATTAACCTCTGCATCAGTCCCTCTGCAGAAAACTGTCCCTCAAGGAGCTACACTTTCACATCTTCTTGTCTGTTTACATTAACAAGCTTTCTTTTGACTTACCTCATCTTCCTGTCCTGCTTTATGCTGATGACATATTCCTGTTCCACTCAAATTATTCTGTCTCTTCTCATGAACTCAAACTTCAGGCTGATTTTCATTCCTTTATTCAAGGGGTCAGTGAAAAATAATTACTACTAAAATTCTCTAAAACAAAAGCAATGTTTTTTGGCACTAGGAAAAATCTCACTTCTATCTTCAGACCTCTAAAAATCCTTGATCATCTTAATAACACTATTGGAAATGTCACTTCATTCAAATATCTAGGTGGTTGGCTGGACCCTTCCTAAATTTTCAAATCCACCTGGACTACACACACAAAATAATCAACTTTTTCCTATTCTGGGCTAATAGGCTCTCCCCTTTTCTATACAGACTCTGTAGAAATGCCATAGCTAAAGGTATCTTACTGACTCAACTAGAATATTGTCTATCGCTTATTGCTGCAGCTTGTAAAAGAAATATATCCACAATTCAGTCAATTACAAGTGCCATTTGCAAATTCATTACTCTCTCTCTCTGAGAAATGAACACCACTGGGGGGGGTGTGGCCATGAAGAGCACTGAGTAGCAGCATTTCTCTTCAGCTCTGTCTTTTCAGATTTTCTATGACAGGAATTTTATGAAATAACTATCCTAACTGTGAATATTTTTTAAGTTTTTTATTCCCCTATATAACGAAGGATAGTATCTAAAAATTTTTTTAGAATAATAAAATTTTTCCTGTCAAAATTTCTGTGATACTCTGATCTTCACCAGTTAAAAGATGAGCTTCTCTAAAACACCACATCAGGATGCTACCTTAAAAAAGGAAATACAATCCCTGCTGACTAATATACAAGAATTAGCCAGCAAAATTGACAGAATGGACTTGAAGTTGGATGATTTCAAGGACAGATGTACACATCAAATGGATACTATCCATGAAGACCTAAAACAACAGAAGGAACAAATCTTGGGAATCCAAACACCTCTTAATGATATGAACACCAGAATTCAGGAAAGTGAACATAATATTGAATTTCTTTTAAGACAAAATACTCAATTGCTATCAAAGGTAGATGATCTTGAAGACAGATCTTGCCGCAATAACATAAGAATATTTGGATTACCTGATAATATAGAAGAGAATAACATAGAAAAGTTTTTAACATCGTGGTTGGCAGAAATTTTGGAACTTCCTGAAGCACGTTCCTATGGTATTGAAAGGGCACACAGGTCCATGGTATCATCTAAAAACAGCAAAACTAGTTCTACTAAATCTGTGATTGTTAAATTATTTCATCTCATGATAAAGAAATAGTTCTGAAAACTGCCTGGGCAAAATCACCAATTAAGGTAAAAGAAAATATAGTATGCTTTAATAATGATTACTTACCAGCAGTAATCTCCAAAAGGAAAGTATTTTTGCCCTTAATAAAAATCTTAAAAAGAACCAAATAAAATCTCCCTTATTATTTCAAGCAAGGGTAAAAATCTTTCACCAGAATGCAACTAGAAATTTTGAGGACTTAGACATGGGTCTATATTAGATGAACGAATGATCAAAATGTCAAGTACAACATGCTCAACACACTTTGATCGGTTGTTCATCTGATCAGAATCTGCAAATGCTGAAAACTGGAGTTTCAAAAAGTTTTAGTTGGCCATGGTAGTGAGTGTAGCTTGTGACATAAAGATGCTACACTGTCTGGAATTGCTACATAAGCTAATTCTTTACTTGTATAAGTATTCATTTTGCAATTACCAGGAAATTGCCCTTTCCCCAATGTAGAGCGATCTCGGAGTTGGGATATTTAGTTAGGAGGGGTGTGGGGGGCAAAGCCCCCCACCTTAAAAGCAGAAGAGTGTGTTTAGAGTTAAAAGTTGTTGACTGATGTGAGCATATAGGGGTTTATATGTATTCATTGTATGTGTGTGTGTTGTATGATAGTATAGGGAAGGTGTGGGACAAAGAAAATGTTTTGATTTTGTTGTATTCAGGCTTTTTAGTTTTTGATTAGGTGACCATTCAATCAAAATGCGTTGAGCATGTTGTACTGAACATTTTGATTGTTCGTTCATCTAATATAGACCCTTAGACACAGCTCTTTATTTTGTTAAAACAAATAAACTTCTGGACAAACTTGAAGACATGGAATGGGCTGCAGCTAGTCTAAAGAGGCTGCCAGAAAATGGAACATGAAAAACCTTTGAACAAAAGAAGAAACTTGGAAAATAACTAACATCAAATGTATATCGTTTTTTGGCCTCCTTTCTACATGTAAGTGACCCAAAATGTCCGGGGAGATGAAACTGGATCAACAGGTAAGATCTGTGAACTTTTTTGTTCACAGATAATTTATTACTACCTTCTGTAGTGCTGTTGGTGATGGTATAGTTTTATATTTAGTTACTGCATTTCACACACACACAGACACACACACACACACACACACACACACACACATATACACACACGCACACACACACACACACACACACACACACACACACACACACACACACACACACACACACATACACACACATGTATACAACACAAGCAAATATTATATTTTTTGGTCACGCTGTATATAATGTAATTTATCAATTGCCTTTATACCATCGAGCCAACTATGATATTCACTTTGCATATAATGCATGCATATACTGCATTTTATAATTTATTCTGTGTATAATGTCATGTACATAATTTTTACCCTGGGCTGAGACTGAAATGTATTCAATAGGATAAGTGCTCTGCCCCCAGATAAATTCAAAATAAATAAAATAACTGTGAACCTATCCATGGTTTTGAGCATTCATAGTGTGGGCTTCAGTGAAAGTGGTACCAACACTGTATTCATGTAAGGCTGTCATTGGTGACAAACATTTTGATTGTGCTCCTCTTATGCAAAAGCACTTTATAGGGGAATTAAGTGAGTGTTCTACAGATTTCCTTGGATGCTATCTGGGTAAGAGTTTCAGTCTTAGTCTATTCTTGAAGATCAATGTTCCCCTTCAGGTATATACATACATTGAGGTACACCTACTGACACACCAACATTGAGGGGGTGGACATCAGGCATTATATGAGGACCTCTACCAACATCACTACTTAATTCTTCACCCTTACCATGGCTATGGGGAGGCTCGGCCAGCACTGCAACTGGAGTAAGCACAATGCCCTCATCAATCATGTCACTTTCAACCAATTCTGTCTCAGATGGCTCCATCTCATGAGTATGCATAAGCATGCTGACTGTGTCCATGCTCTGGGCAAGGGATGTGGCATTCAAAATTTCAGTGTCAAACCAACTTTCTGAAACCTCAGCCTGTACCTGTTCATCAAAACCATCATCATTAGAGCCTACCAGTACTCTGACATTAGGTGGTAGAAGTTCCACAGTGCTAGTGGCAGGGTCACCTGTGATGAAGGGAATGAAACACAGCAAAGAGAAAAATACAGGAATAAATGATCAGACCTATACATTGTCACCAATAGTTAAGCAATAATAGATGCACATGCAATTAAAAAAAGGAATTAAGATGGACTTCAAGAGAAATGACATACCCTAATATTACAAAAAAAAAAAAATCTATGACCATATCATTTGCAAATGGTCATTGCAACTCAGTACCACATATGCCTAGACAAACAAAATGTAGATGAGAGATGGATCTTCTTTTTCTTTCAGCTGTTCCCATTTTGGGTCGCCACAGTGGATAATTTGTTTCCATTTCTTCCTGTGCTCTGCATCTTGCTCTGTCACACCAACCACCTGCATGTCCTCTCTCACCACATCCATAAACCTTATCTTAGGCCTTCCTCTTTTCCTCTTACCTGGCAGCTTCATCCTTGGCATCCTTTTCCCAATATACCCAGCATCCCTCCTCAGCATACATCCAAACCAATGCAATTCTGCCTCTCTAGCTTTGTCTCCAAACTGGCCAACCTGGGCTGACCCTCTAATATACTTATTCCTAATCCTGTCTACCATTGTCACACCCAGTGCAAATCCTAACATCTTTAACTCAGCCACATCCAGCTCTGACTCCTGCCATTTTGTCAATGCCACTTTCTCCAATGCATATAACATAGCTGGTCTCACTACCCTCTTATAGACCTTCCCTTTCACTCTTACTGGTACTCGTTTGTCACAAATCACTCCTGACACACTTCTCCACCCACTCCACCTTGCCTGTACTCTCTTCTTCACCTCTCTTCCACACTCGCCATTACTCTGAACTGTTGATCCCAAGTATGTAAACTCATCCACCTTTGCTGACTCGACTCCCTGCATCCTCATCATTCCTCTATCCTCCCTCTCATTTACACACATATATTCTGTCTTAGTCCTGCTTACCTTCATTCCTCTCCTCTCTAGAGCATATCTCCACCTCTCCAGGGCCTCCTCCACCTGTTCCCTACTCTCACTACATATCACAATGTCATCTGCAAACATCATAGTCCACGGGGACTCCTGTCTGATCTCGTCTGTCAACCTGTCCATCACCACTGCAAATAAGAAAGGGCTCATAGCTGATCCTTGATGTAATCCCACCTCCACCTTAAATGCATCTGTGACTCCTACTGTAGATCTCACTGCTGTCACACTACCCTTGTACATATCCTGTACCACTCTTATATACTTCTCTGCTACTACTCCTGACTTCCTCATACAATGCCACAACTCCTGTCTAGGCACCCTGTCATATGCTTTCTCTAGGTCCACAAAGACACAATGCAACTTCTTCTGATCTTCTCTGTACTTCTCAATCAACACTCTCAGAGCAAACATCGCATCTGTAGTGATCTTTCCTGGCATGAAGCCATACTGCTGATCACTAATCATCACCTCCCTTCTTAACCTAGCTTCTACTATTTTTTCCCATAATTTCATGCTGTGACTGATCAATTTTATCCATCTGTAGTTACTACACCTCTGCACATCATCCTTATTCTTAAAAATTGGTACCAAAACACTTTTATTCCACTCCTCAGGCATCCTCTCACTTTCCAAGATTTCATTAAACAATCTGGTTAAAAATTCCACTGTCATTTCTCCTAAACACCTCCAAGCTTCCATAGGCATGTCATCTAGACCAACAGCCTTTCCATTCTTCATTCTCTTCATAGCTATCCTTACTTCATCCTTGCTAATCGGTTGCACTTCCTGATTCACTATCCCCACATCATCCAACCTTCTCTCTCTCTCTCATTCTTTTCATTCATCAACCCCTCAAAGTGCTCTTTCCATCTGTTCAACACACTCTCCTCACTTGTGAGTATGTTTCCCTCATTATCCTTTATCACCCTTACCTGCTGCACATCTTTCCTAGCTCGGTCCTTCTGTCTAGCCAATTGGTACAGGTCCTTTTCTCTCTCCTTAGTGTCTATTCTTTCATACAACTCTCCATACCCCTTATCCTTAGCCTTTGCCACCTCTCTCTTTGCCATGCACCTAATTTCTTTATACTCCTGTCTACTTTCTTCATCTCTATGACAATCCCACTTCTTCTTCACCAGCCTCTTTCTCTGCATACTCTCCTGTACTTCCTCATTCCACCACCAGGTCTCCTTGTCCTCCTTCCTCCATATTGAGAAAGATTTTATATACGTATACCTGTATCCAGTCTCTCTCCACTTTCCTTCTCTCTCCCATATATCACTGTGTCTCACTCTGTCTTCACTCCTATATATATATATATATATATATATATATATATATATATATATATATATATATATATATATCACAATTAATATAGCATACTTACAGCTTCAACAGTAGGTAGCCTTTGGTTGTTCTCCACCTCAGCACTTCTGTCAAACATGGGCTGTCCAGATCCTTTAGAGTGGATAGGAACTCCTCTGTCTCAGTAGGTGGTGGCAGGACAATTATCACTAGCCTCCCATTCCTGTGCTGTAGCAGTGTCTTTTTTTTGCTTTGGGAGTATGTCTTTAGCCCAGTGTCTGATTTGGCTGTAATCATTGCCATGGTCACAACAGTATTGACATTATTGACCACCTGCTTCCAGGTTTGCTTTGACTTTTTTTTCTAATATGTATAATCCATGTGTGTTGAGTGCCTGCATTAACACGTCATTCTTATCATCTGAGAATGTTGCTTTATGCTGGACAGGTGTATTTGTAGCCATATGCCTCTATGGGATGAAAAAGAACATAAACACATTTATGTGTCAGAAAATCGAGCCAGAAAATTAAACAAAGTTACTGGCAACAAAGGTGATATATCCTTGCCAATGTTTTTATCATTTACCTCTGGAAAGACACAGTTATCAGCACTTTACAAATCTACCTAGTAAAGTGTGTCGTATAAACCTTAGTTTTTGAATACAGATATGTCTCTCTCACCAAATGAAGAATTTGAATCACTGATTGTTTTTCTTTAAAAAAATCATTTCTTTCTCCTGGGGCTAGCCACTACACTCAGGCTCACTCCGCTTCACTACCCTCATTCCCACTCACCCCATAACACTTTATTTTTATCAAGCCACACCCATAAAATCAATTGCCCAATCACACTCCAACTATTACCTCATCCATATTTCCAGAAGCTCTGCTACAGGCTATAAAGTCAAACCCTTAACTACTAAGGTCTACAAATAACTTAAATTAATTGTAAGATAAAAACCCATAAGTAAAATTCTACCTCATAATGACCTCTTACTATCTTTACACCCTATAAAACATGATAACCTTACAGTGCACAATCTTACTAATACTAGCCATCTTAACATAGCTAACCTCTTAATCACTATGAAGTTAAATACTACACACAGACAGATACTTTCCCTTTTTCGAAATGGCCGTAATCAAATCCTACTGTTTTCAAGATATTCTCTAATATTTACAATCACTCAAATACAGACCTCACTCCATTCAGGGTACTCCCTCAATGACCTTACTTATATATATATATATATATCTGGGAAATATGACAAACTTCTAAACAAATTCCTCAAAACAATCTTTTTTGTAGTATCGCAACTTATCATTAGTGGTGATATTCACTCAAATCCTGGACCAGTGTCTAACTTATGCTTCCCCTTCACCCAACAACAGAATCCAGTAACCCTCCCCAGAAAAATATCTGACTTACTAATACTTAACATGAAACTACAAAGCATACTCAACAAAATCCAAGAACTGCATGCTACCTTGTCAGTTTACTTTCCAGACATAGTACTAATCACTGAGACTTGACAAAGTGGATATCAATGACAATGAAATACCGCCCCCCTGGGTACAACATCTATAGACATGATAGAAAAAAATAAAAGAGGGGGAGGTATTGCCATTTTATGCAAAAATAGCCTTACATTCAACATTATTGACCATAGCCCTCATGCTTTCAACAATGCAGAAACCCTATTCACCAGACTAAAGGTTAACTCAAAGAAATACATAAACATAATCTGTGCCAACATCCCCCCCCCAAGAAATAATATTAATACACTAGAATATATATTACATTGGGCAGAAAGGACCCTCCCCAAGGAAATAATCATAATGGGAGACATTATAATATAAATTGGTCCTCCTGCAACTCATCACACCCTACTGAGATCATCAACTTCCATGGTTTCACCCAAATCATTCAAACCAGAACTAGAACAGGTAAAGTTACAAATAAAGAGTCCGTTCTCGATTGGATCCTTACCAACTGGCTTATACTAGCCCACCACTCTGGCTGCCTCCCAGACTCTCTTAGTGGTCACCTCCCCACCTTCATCCTTTGACACCAAATAAATCCAATAAAAGTCACCTCCTTAGAACAAATCCACTACACTAAAAACTTCAACTCCCAGGATGTTATATCTTCAATCAAACTATGTCACTGGAACTCCCTTGAAACCCTCTCTCTGGATAAGGCATAAGAACACTTTAACAATCTGTTTTTAAACATCTTAAATAAATTACCCACTGTAGAACTGTCAGAGCTAAATCCAGCATTGCTTCTTGGCTTACCAAAGAGACAAGAGAAAGAGATAAAGCATGGGAAAAATAGCTCCACAATAAAATGGCTACTAATCATCAAAATACCTTGAACTAAGAAATAAAACTGAAAAGCAAATCAGACTTGATAAAAGAACCTATTTTACTGATATCCAATCTAAGCACAAAAACAATCCACAAAACGTCTGGTCTGCCATTAATAAAATTCCGCAGTCAGGCAAAAATAGCACCCCCACCCCATCAATTAACATCACTACTGATAATATTGCTATTCAGTTTAACAAATACTTTACTGAAGCTATTCTAGCCCTCACAAACAATTATACCTCGCAACTGTCCAGATTTTCGCAGAATGTACAGATTTTTGCCTCATATTTTTGGTCTGTTCCTCATAAAATATAGGTTTTCTAGGAAATAATTGTGGATTGAAGTCAGTAAATAATGATAAACATGAGAGTTTCAAACTTCATACCCTTCAGAAAATCCATGTTATTGCAAAACCTGTAATTCTATTAATGTTCTAAGTTTGCAAGATCAATATTTAAAAATGATCCCTATTTTTGGCCTTTGCCCCCTTCCCCCATTATTTAAGGCTTTGTCCAGATTTCTTGCTGTAAGAGGTTGAGAGGTATGCAGACAATAATGGCCCCTCAACCCCTCTCAAACTCATATCTTCACCTCATAACGACAAATATTTTTCCTTACAACCAGTCCCAACAAAACACATTCCAAAATACCTAAATAAACTCAAACCCACAGCCCCTGCAGCTGATAAACTTCCTGCCTTCCAACTTCTTAAAATTGCTGATGAAGCCATTTCATACTCTGTCTCTATACTAATCAATTGATCTATCTGTGAAAACCACATTCTGCCCTTTGGAAAATTTCCTATAAAGTTCCACTCCACAAATGAGGAAACTCTACAGACCTATCAAACTACCAATCTATTGCCATCTTATTACCATTATCAAAAGTATTGCTTTACTCCATAGCATATCGCCTACTCCAAGGTGATCTCTGCCTAACATATAAAGCTATGTCAAACCCAGAGCTGTTGGACATGCTATACCTAAAGAAATCCCAATCCCTCCGAGCTACATGCTCTAGGGACCTAAAACTTGTCACCACAATAAACAGGATATGCTGGAGGGATAGATTCCTGTCCCAGAGACTTCCTATACTCTGGAACAAGCTACCCATCTATGTCAAGCAAAGTTCTTCATTAGCACTCTTCAAGAAAAATCTTGATGAGTGGATGGGAAATAGGAAATACACTCTGGGGATCACTTCTGTGTCTCTGCTGGACAGTGGCACAGGAAAATAACTTTCTTGGGTGGCATAAGCTATGGAACCTTGCTGGCTAGGCTTAGGTAGGCCCTTGGGCTGATAGCCTAGTACCTACCTATGAACCTATAAGATGCATTCACTCCCAAATTCTAAACTATCTCGTAGAGAACAAACTTCTGGACAATACACAAAATAAGTTTTGCCCTAGTCACAGTACTATCACAGCCCTTATCAACTTTACTAATATAATTAATCAGTATAGAAATAATTGCAATCTAGTTTCTTCCATTTTTTTGGATCTCTTCAAAGCATTTGATACTTTTTCACACAATAAACCTCTATCCTCACCTTCTGAACTAAACCTAAGCCACTTCACACTTGCTTGGTTTTAGAACTATTCATCAGGCCACAGTCAGGCAGGTAAATGGCAAAACATACTATCTCTCCTCCTCCTTGTTACTTTAGGGGTCCCACAAAGATCTATACGTGGTCCACTTTTATTTACCATATTCACCAACAATCTACATACAGCCACCCTCCATGCTACCTTAGTACAATTTGCAGATGACTCTACCCTCATCTGTTCTGCCTCATTACTCCAGCAGCTTCAAAAATTACACAGGAATCCTTTACTTCAGTGGAATCCTGGTTACATAATGCACAGCTCATTCTCAGTTTAAGCAAGACTAAGCCAATGCTGTTTTACCCCACAAAAACTACAGATCCAACCCACCCCCCCATTCTTAATCACATCAAAAAACAATATCCGCATTACACCTGTCACCCAAACCAAACTTATAAGTGCCACCATAGATCAAAACATGAAGTTTAGCAAGAAAAGTGAGCACAAGCAGAGCTGGGGATCATAATGATGTAAAATATCCGTTCTTTTTCCACAAGCCGCTGTAGTACAATGAAAACTTTTATGCGCTATGAGGCTATAACACTAACCACTACACCACTGTGGCTATCCCAATACATGTTTGGATGCATGTATTGTTCAAGAAATTGGAGTCACCTAATGTATCTCTAAGTGACTACCTCCCCTCCGTATGAAAAGGTCTTCCATCATCAGGAAGAAGAATGGGGACTAGTTACATTAATCAGGCTTTCCCTGCCTTAATTATGTCATGCAGGTTACCCTCACCTTGTGCTGTCCAATCATGCTCATTTACTGGGATTATGTGTACCTATAACCTGTTCTTATATTGTGTGCTCAAGCTTGTGTGCACTTGCTCATGGGCACTAGCAGGTTTTCTAGCCATGAACTGGTGGTGAATATGTAGGCCTACTTGCCATCTTTAATATTCAATGAGCACTGCTTCTCATCATACTAACATGAACGGAACATATAGGCCTCATGTGCTGTGTACAGACATGTAACAAATTCATATTTCTTAAAAATGATTCACCTTTTTAGCTGTCTTATTGAGATGGTACACATATTTCAGATTTTGAGTGCTGATCTTGAACAAATATTCAATTTTTTTTTATTGTCTATTGACAACCCAAATGGGCTGGGTCATGTGGACAGTTTCAGGCACAATTCAGAATAAAGCTAGAAAAATGCATATGCAGGGAAACATTATAAAAACAAAGTGTCAAATAGGAAAATTACAAACTTTAATAATGTCAAAGCAAAGGATTGTTGTCCTCCCTCTGTTAGTGATACATTTCTATATAACTTTGTTGAAACAGTATTCCATTGCCAAGTAAAAGCAAAGTTCAAAACCTTCACGTCACTTCAGGTGATATTCTTCAGACTTAAATATATTAGGCCTTTACATTTGCTGAATACTAAATCTTCCTTTACTGTTCCTCAGCCTATTCTTTCCTCCAGATTGGGTATCTATGCCATAAATGCAGCTGTCAGCTATTGAGACCACCATTTGGGCAGCCAAGATGCAGGTTTTTGCTTTCAGTCATCCCCCAAATCACTGCATTTCGAATGAGGGCCTGATCCCACCCCGTTTGATGAAGTGTGCATCCTGTACCTTCCTCATGAATGTATGCATGTGCATCCGCTCAGACATTTTTGTGGCTTTTGTCAATAGCTTGAGAACTTCAAACTCACACTTTTGGAACAGGTCATTCTGGTATTGTGAGTGCCTCTGCCAGTTTGTTGGCAGACTGGAAAATGAAAACCCCCTCTCCTCCTGACAGAATGGTCAAACTTTCACTAATCACATATCTTCACCCTCCCCTAATTGACTATTATAGTTGCTGAGCTGCAGACTGACCTCATGTTCTCTGAGCCATAAGTGAGCTTTATCACAAGATATTTATGACAGAAAATCAGTTCACATTGTTTAGGTCAGCTAGTAGAGCAGTTTAAGTTAATTAAAACTTCAAGTGTAAGACATTAACAGTGATATTTTCCTTTTGCCAATCCAGATGACAAGTTCTAGTTACACTTAATACAGATACATTGTTATTCCACTCAAATGATCTGCTCAGAGCAGTTTGTACTGGCCAGTAGTTCAGTTAGTGGCACAACTAATGGATAAGTGCAAAACCACACAAAATAAAACCAGTGGGGTCAGCACTATGCCATATGACCCTTCTTTGCTAATGAACTACTTCCAGTTAGTGTAATCACATTCTCATGATCAACTTAAACCTCTATAAGTAGTAACCATTTCTGAAAACTAAGGGTGGGTGACTGTATACATACTTGAACAGTTAATACAGTACTTTCTCAAATAACTCCTGAAATATCCATAAGACTGTGAACAGAAGGGATATGTTCTGACACGTGACAGTTGTATTATAAACCAAAAACTTAAAAACCACAGAGGACATGTTCCAATTAACATCATGCCTTCAGCCTCGCATCAGTGTTTTAAGTGTCTAAAGAATGACACAAGTAAATGGAACACATTTTAACATTGCAGTGGAAAACATTGTGGATGCTCATTTTGGAGAACCTCAATTTCAAAAGCCGCAAGGCAAGCTATATTTCTACCATTATTGTGAAGTTTGTTCTGAATATAAATTGGGTTTGACAACAAGAATTTCCACATGCAGAAATGATTACAGTGCAAAAAGGGATCTTTGTTTGAAGTATTGCAACAAAATAAATGATGTCCATATGTCTGTATTCTTTCCATTTTTCTCTCTCTGTCTCTCTCTCTCTCTGTCTCTCCTCTTTCTCATTAATTCTTCCCTGCTTTTTTCTATCTCTCACCATTAATTCTGTGAAAAAGGCATTCAATGATGATTGACTATTTCATGAGATTCATTGGCTGCAGTAGCAAAACAGTGGATATGTTGAGTGTCAGACCCTTTGCTAATAGAACAGTTAACTTTTGCAAGTTTCTTGAGTACTTGTTGAAAGTGACATCAATTAAATAAAGCAAGTCCGGTGAACCACATAAGCTGCCATGACATAAAATGGCTGTCCATCAAAAACAATAATAATGCAGTGAACTTTAAGTTCACCTACTGCTGCTGGACATGTATCATATTTCAGGAATCTACTAAAAAAATGAGCCTACAATTTATGAATGACGTGTACAAACACAAAGTTGTGATTATTCTTCATGATGTGCAGAAGTTGTCTCGTTGTCATAGCAATGTTATGCATGCCTTTATTTATTTATTTGTGTTGTATAATGTACAGATACTAGTGATATTAAATAGTGTTTAAGTTTTAACAGTAATTATAAACAAGTTAAACTTGCTGCTAATGACAATGTTTACTGAAACTACAATTACTGAGCTTCACTTGAAAATAATACTATAAAACCATTACTGGAAGAGAAAGCAAACATCTGATAATAATGCTTTCAGGTATTCATGTATGCAAACAAGAATGCTTTATATTAGACGAAGCACAGAAGTGGAATAGTAACACTGGGGACTCAATATCAGACACGTTTGTTTATGTTTATCATCAGAAAGGTCCTGCACTATATATTAGCTACAGCGTTCCCTCTATGACACAAGAAAGCCACATCTGTTTAGAAGTCACCCATGACACAAGAAAGCTACACCTATGTACAGGAACTAGAATCACTCAGTATTAAACTCAATAACATTTTCCTGGGTAATCTAAACTATCCAACCATAGACTGGGAATCCTACACCACCACTAGTGCAGAAGCACAGATATTCCTGGACTTTGTCAATACAAATGGCCTGAAACAATTAGTCAGAGTACCCATCAGGGGAATAACATCATGGATTTTGTCCTTACTAATATGGAAGTATCTTGTACTATCCCTTGCATATCTTCATCACTTGTTAGGTCTGACCATAAAGCAGTCTCCTTTGAAATAAAATATAGACCAGAGATCCATTTCACCCAAGATACTCTTAGAATTTTCTTTAACACAAAAAACCTACTCCTAAGTGATATATTGGCAAGCTTCAAATCTCCACCAAACCCAATTAACTCTGCTGGATATGCTGAAACTTGCACCACCACTCTACCAGCATGTAAACAGCATAGATACAGCTGTACTCCATAGGAACACGTGCAGGGCAAACTGCAGAAGGAAACCAACATGGTAGAACCATAATACCAAAAAGCTTTAGCATAAAAGTAAAAGAATTTTGACAAAAAATAAAAGGAGTAATTTCTAGAATGTTAGTGGCTTTTCCACGGAAATAAACAAGTAACTCAGGAGCTTAACTAAAATCCAACAAAGCCAACTTTGAGGCTAAAATAGCTACCCAAGCCAAAGACTACCACTAGACATTTTTTAGTTATCTTCACAATCGCAAAAGCACAATGCAGCAATCTGCTGAGCTAATTGTAAATGATATTGTCGACACTGAGGCTGAAGATATAGTGAACCCACTGGCAGACAAACTTACCTCTAACTTTACCCCTCTCTACCCTATGTCTGTCCCTCAAGTTATACCTAAAACTGTCTTGCCTCAGGCAAGACCACAAGACCAACCCCAAAAGTGCTATTTAAAGCTAAAAATACTGCATCAGTGAGTTCTGGCAATATCCCTGGATGCATCTTAAATAACATGAGCATGATTCTTCCACACAGCTAACAACAATGTTCAGTCTCAGCCTCTATACAGGTTTTGTACCAAGCAAATTAAGTACAACTGCAGTCATTCTCCTATATAAGGGAAGACTTTCCACAGACCCAGGCAATTACAGACCCATAAGTCTGACCAGCCTCATATGCAAAGCCATGGAAAGACTCGTCATGGAACTAATCAATCAGGACATATGGAACCTACAAACATTGAATCTCTCTCATTTTAGATTCATCAAAAGCAAATCATGCTTACTCATCCTGGTGGACTTTTTTGAAAAGGTCACCAAAAATTAATGAAGGCAAAACAATACATACCACATACCTTGACCTGGCCAAAGCTTTTAACACAATTCCCCACTCAATCATGGTAGTAAAGCTAAATAAACTGGGAATAAACTTATATGTCATCCACTGGATTTCCATCTGACTCACAGATAGGACACAAGAAATCAACGAGGGAGAAGTGACCTACACAAAGAGACCATTCACTAGTGGAGTTTTCAGGGTTCTGTGCTGGTACCTCTCCTGTTTTGCAAAGTAGACACCAATAGCAAAGGACTCTGTCTGACTTAGTTTGCAGATAACTGCAAGCTAGGAGCAGTCATAGAATCCTCAGATGACTTGGCCATCCCACAGTAAGGTTTGTCCTAAATAATTAACTGATGTCAAAATCATGGACTGAAACTAAATATAAAAAATGAAGTGCTGTATCTTTTGGGAAGTCCTCTACAACAAGTAACTGCCCATAGATGTGTGTGCTGGCAGCCCTGGAAGCTATCATGACTCCCACATCTGGCATGCCACACAGCTGTATCAGGTATTTGCCAGGGGGGACATACCATATGGCCACCTGGTGGGGGATGCTGACTATACACTGGAACCGTGGATGATGACTCCCATCAGAAATGCACACACAGCCATGCAAGAACGCCATAATGAGGCACACACAGAAACCAGAATCATCATAAAGCATGTGTTTGGGATGCTGAAATCATGGTTCCGTTGCCTGGACATATCTGGTGGAGCCTTGCAGTACTCTCCAGGAATGTGTGCCCACATCTTCATAGTATGTGCCATGCTACACAATATGATCCTGTGGAAACAGCTGCAGCAGGGACAGAATGGTGAAGGCCCTTACAGCCCACCACCATTGCCAAGGGACCCACAGGCAAAGGGGGACTCAGACCACGGACACCATGTGCTAGCCCCAGTAGGCAGATGGAGGCATGCCCAGTATGCCCATGCCTTGGCAAAGAGGGAACGTATATCACACACACTGACAGTGTAGGCACTCATGGACTGACACCCTTCTCCACATGCACACCCAGCAGACATGGATGGCACACACACATGACCACCTGTAAATTGTCATGTATAGGTGGTCTACTGTGTGCATCCTACATAGGTAGCCCTCAACTATTGTACACACAACCGCCGTTGGCACAAGGTAAGTCAATACCTGAAAAGTAAATTAAGCTATCAACATGTGTCCATACTGTATGTACAGGTTCATAGATACATAGGTAGGTACATGCCCAACCGCCGAGGCCACCCATAAGCATAGGCAAAACGTGTCTACTGTCACCACCACATCGATCAACTAACTGTCCCTCTGTGGAACTGAGCCACTTGCCGGAACCCTGGGGTGTAGCTACTGTTCACCAACCACTCTGCAAGGATTCCCCGGAGTGTCAGTAAGGGGTTTTGTATAATGTATTCAGGGATGTAATTCCAAATAATGGGGAGTATCTGTACATGTTACATAGTATACCTTAAACACAGCTTGCATATATAGGTAGTTCTCCACAGAATAATAAACATGTGGAACACACAACCACTGAAATGTGCGTTAATCACCCTTGCACTACCAGTGCCTGCTCTGAGAGGTAAGATATCACTGCCAGGATTAGAACACGCAACCATGTACACATTCATCACAATAACATACCACTAAGCCACCTGAGATGTACCAATGGCAGTCATGTATACTGAAAGGATAAAACACAAAAGGTAGGAATGTGTTGAAATAGGACAAACCAGCATGTACTCAATGAAAGGTGTATGTTTTATATATATATATATATATACATTAACATATATACATATATATATATATATATATATATATATATATATATATATATATATATATATATATATATGTGTGTGTGTGTGTATGTATATATATATATATATATATATATATATATATATATATATATATATATAGAGAGAGAGAGAGAGAGCTATGTCGATATATGGGGATATACATATATATATAGATATATAGATAGGTTAACAACATCTACATAACCATGGAGGTACATATAAATGGGATACCTACCACATACCGACTGCTTTACATACTGACATGTGTAATCCCGAGGCTTAAGGTCCGAAAGAACACAGTCCCGAAACACCAGATGTGCGAGCTGTAATCTCACAATGTTAATGGACAGTTAGTAAGTGCTTCCGGTGTTGAGGTTTGGGTAGGTTACTGTGTGTACGTGTGTTTCTTAGGGTTGTAGTGTGTGTAAGTGTGTGTTCTGTGTGTGGTGTGTGTTCTTGGGGGACTGTAATGTGTGGCTGTGGGTTAGCTTTGTGGGTCTGTTTGCACAACCTAGGATGTAGAATATTAAAGTAGGAGGTGGTGTGGGGGGGCGCAGACACCTACATGGGGGTGTAAGGGGGCTTGGCCACCTGCTCATACGTAGTGTAGGATGGTTTGTTTGGATGTGTTGGGTAGCAGTGTGTCTGTGTGTTCATGTGTGTGCTCCATGTTTATGTTACCTTTGCGAGGTAGTGTTGATGTTGGTAATGTGGGGTATGGGAGTCTGGTCCCAGTACTGTGTGCATTGGAACACTGTGGCTTTGGGATTCCATAGGTCTCCCGTATACAGCGGTTGAAGTGTTCATATATGTGTATAACATAGACCATAGCAATCACACATTCCGCCACTACCAACCTTTATGAACAAAGAATATATATATGCCTATACACTATTACAAATATGTGCTATGGACAAGAGCCAATGATAGTGTTACCACATGTCCCACTTTGCGAAGGACACTCCCTCTTTGGGCGGTTGTTTCCTGACCAAATATATTAAATGTGGCAAATGTTCTGGGTTTTTAGGAGATAATTATGTCCCATATGTACTGTAATAGTTGCATACAATAGTTATTTCTGTATCTAAAATACCTACATGTTACAGGAAACAGGATAAGCAACTAAACTGCTACAAGAATAAGCTTATAATTAGGCAAGAAAGGAAAGTTCTATCCCTTGTACTGACCGTGGGTTTGTGTTGGCCTGTAAAATCAGATGTGTTCCCAGAAAAGGTCCCACTATGGCCATATGAAAAGGTGGCAACCCTATTGGGTCAAATGGGGTCAGTCACCAGCACAACTACAATGACTGCAAATACCTATGACAGAAATACACAGCTATCATGTAGCAACACGTTATTTCATTCAGATGTATTACCGAAGGGATTTAAGGACTAACATCACCTGCATGCTATACAGGAACCACATAACAGTGCCTTAATGAATCAGTCTGCAATTACCATTGTATTAGTCCACAAAAGGATAGGTGTTCAAATAGGGATGGAACCCTCACGCACATAGCAATTATGTATAAAAGCAGTTCCTACACACCTGCATCTGCTAAGCACACCCACCAACATCACCCCCACACCCAAACATACTACAATACAAACTGTAATAACATCACAAATCATTCACACACTGTACGACATCTGCAGAAGCCTTAACATACCTTGTCAGAGACACACATACATGACCCTATGTGAAATAGCTGCGGTTATACAATGGAACAGCTGCTGATGTAATAGGGTTTGTTTGCACTAATCCCGTTTCAGTGGGTTGTGCATACACCGGGATGTGTTAGCAATTAGTGAGTAACAGCACCGTATGCTACACTTGTACACCAAACCAAGGATGTCTGGTGAACACACTGTACACCACATAAAAGTTCATGCATAGCCATATGGCCTTGAGCTGGCCAAACATCCTTGCCAGCCTTAAACATCTGCAGAAGTATCAGGTACAAACAAACCCTGCATACATAGCACTGTTCCAAAATATAACAGCTGTACTCACATGTAGAACTAAATCATCTAGCCATTACACACAGTCCACAGGAGTCATGAAGCTAATATATCTCTGTGTGTCTCCATATAGCTATTGAAATATATCACAATAACACATCTAGGCCATCTCCCTTGAAAGTAAGGCAAACGGACAACAGCCAAAAGGAGTACTCACTTATACACCACTGTTGCCATGGTATCAGCTAATGGAGTAGCTGCACAGCTGATGTGCATCCATTTAACTACTTTGGAACAGCAATTGGTGGACAGGATACCACATGTTACCGATATGTAACTAGAAAAGGATGTGTCATCACACATATAAAACCATCCGTATATACCAGCGGAATGTTACAAAGAACATTGAAACACAAACCGAAAAGGATTGAATCAACAGTTAACAACACCTCGGGTTACTAATAAGGTATATAGAACAGTCAGTATGTCCATGTATGTAGTACTATTCTGTAGTATTTAAAGTGCACACAATCCATATAGTGGAAGCAGTTATCTTGTAGTGATGTATTGTTGAGCATAGTAACACTTGTAGTATTTGTGTGTACTGATGTAGGTCACAAGGGAAACACTGCATACACCACAAGGGATGCTATATAAGGGCTATGAACAGAAATACTCCTCACCAGCCAATGTCAGTAGCAGGGCTGGTCCAACAAGTATGTGCTATAACAGGGGATAGTATATGTTGATATATTGTAACTGTAGCCATATGTATGGGTGTATTACGGAGAATAACATGTGGAAGGTTGGGCTACTGTGCTAGTATGATTTGCATTGTGGGATATTGTGCCAATAACTGTGTAATGCACAGTATTGTAGACAGATATGTATTACAAGCTACATAGCATTACTGTAATGTTAGGCAAACATTAGTTACGTCAATTGGCATTTACAATACACAATAACAGTATACATATGTCTTTTAGTGAGCCAACAGTTTATTAGCATGATATCAAAGTAAAATGGAATAGCTATTTAACTTTCCATGCACATAAGACATGTAATATGTGCCAAGGTAGGTACTAGGCTGTCTTACCAAGGGTATCTGTAAGCCTAGCTAGCGTGTGTTGGCTTTCGGCACCCCCATAGGTTTGTTCCCTGTGCCTCTGAATGGCAGAGACAATAGTTCTCTGTGCCTCTTGCCAGCAGAGCCACTGCAGGGATCCCCTGGGTACAAGTCTGTCTCCCATCCACACGTCAAGGTTTCCCTTGAAGAGTGCTCGTGAGGTGCCCTGCCTGATGTACATTGGAATCATGTTCCGAAGCATAGGGAGTGTCCGGGTCAGAAATCTATCCATCCAGCATGTCCTACTCATCATTGAGGTTAGGTGTATATCCTTAGAGCATGTGGCTCTGAAGGGCATCTGTTTAGGTGGAGCATATCCAGCAATACAGGGTTAGGCATGGGCCTTGTATGTCAAGCAGAGATCACCTGTCAGTATGCGGTATGCAACTGAGTACAGCTGGAGTTTCGTAGGTGGGGCTGCATAGGTCATCTGTTTGAGGTCAGTAATTTTCTTGGTGTGGTACTGGTGTGGTCTTCCAAGCTGTTGCAGTTGTCTTGTAAGGTATATCCCAAATGGGGTGTTGTATCCATTAATGGGTCTAATATGACATGTGTAGAGTCACAATGGTCCCTCTGATCTGGATCTGAACCCATTAGAGATTAGGGGGGCCATGTAGAAGGATATTCCAACCACCTTGTCATTATGGGTATTGAAGGAGAGATTGCTATCTACTGGGGTTCCTGGATCCCGTATTACCTTTTCTGTATGTAGGGGACTAGCACCTATGTGGTAGTCCACAGGTAATTAGTTATATCCAAAGGGGATGACTATGCACTTTTAGGCATTCAGCTTGATGCCATGATATTAACACCAGGTATCCATCTCCATGCAACCCTTCCAGAGGGTATCTGTAACAGCTGGGGAAACAATTATGTTCCCTAGTTTGCAGTTGTCTGCAAACCTTTTCAGCTAAAGCACTCCTGTGCTTGTCTGTACATCAGAGAAGTATATACCAAACATGAGGGGTCCTAGGACTGAGCCCTGGGAGATGCCACTTGTAACAGGTATACAGTCGGACCTAGGGTATGCATCTCCCACTGTGTGGGTTCTGTCCGTGAGCCACTTTGCAAATCATCACATGATGTAGGGGTTAATGTTCAGGCGGATGGGTATGTTGATAATACCAGAAGGAGGAATGTTGTTAAAAGCCTATGAGAGATCTAGGTAGGCTGTGTGGAGCTCCTTACCCTCATCTAATGCCTTGGTAACTGTCTCTAAGAAGTCCACCAAGTTTAGGAGGCATGGTCTGGCCTTAACATTGCCAAACAGGGAGGTGTCAAAGGTTGGGAGGTACCCAATGCATCTCTGAAAGTGATCTATGATGGGCACTATAGCCTTGCAGACCAGGCTAGTCAGGCCTATAGGGAAATAGGTCCCGTGGTCCATTGTGGTGCCACCTTTGTGGAGTGGGATAACTGTTGCTGTGTGCCATTCAGGGTGCACTATGCCCGATGTGAGGCTATTATTGAACATGGTGCATAGCTGGGGAGACAGTACGATCTGAAGTTCATGTAAAATGCAGCCTGTGATGTTGTCCAGTCCCATGGATGTTGTGATACTGCCTTTAGAGTGTGCAGCTTTGAGAGGGATCTGCCAGGATGTTGCCAATATCAATTGTTTCTGTAATGTCCATGCCTTTGTGCTGTAACTCAGAGCAGATCTGGTTGTTGACATTGAGATATGTGACATAGTTATATAATGCTTTCTGGTTGTTGTTGGTATTAGTTGCATTATCGTTTTCATAGCTAGTTTGGAGGATCTTATAGGGGATCTCATCTTCTTACTGAGGCTGGCCAGGGATCTCCTCCACGCATGGTATTGTACTCTCATTTGCAACAGTGTCTTCCTCCTGTAGTACAATATGTTTATGGCAGGGGGCCACCAGATTAGTTTAGTTAATTAGGAGTATAGCGCCCTGGTTCTGTTTGTGATAGCACAAGCCATGCACTCCTGTAAGTGCTTATAGAGTGCATTTGTGTAGGATTCAGCAGTTGTATCAGTACTGTCCATCTGCATGGGTGTCAGTGATGTCCACCACGTCTGTCTTAAGAAGCATGTAGTTGGCCTTGTAGACATATTATACTGTGGTTACCTTAATGGGGGGGGTAGGTGTGGGATGTGGATATTAATGGTGTTCAGCACATGGTCTGATCGGACCAACAAGGAGTTGGCTGCACGTGTGGAGCATCAGTCACTCATGTTGTTAATGACTAGGTCTAGGATATTGTTGCCCCTGGTGGGTGTATGGATATACTGAGTCAGGGCATTGGTGTTTATGAATTCTAGAAACCGTTGAGCTAATGCGTTGGTACATGAGTAGTTTTCCCAGTTAATGGCGGGGTAGATTCAGTGAGACTTATGTGATGAGTGTGGTGTTGTGCGACTGTGTACCTTCTCCACATGACAGTCAGGGTCAGGCTTGGTTGGAGAGACCTTTACCTCCAGTTTGGCTAGATGAGTGCATCTCTCACAGATTGTAGTGTTTGGTGGTAGGTGGAGAGGCTTGTCTGTGTACATGAGGCAATGTGTACATTGCCTCAAGATGTCCAGATTCATCAGATAGACAGGTGAGAACACTGGCAGTTGACTCTTGGACATGCCTGAATATAGAACTACATTCACCTAGAAAAGTGAGGAAAGTGAGTACAAGAGCTACATCACTCTACGCAAGTGAGAAAAGTATGTGCAAAACCTGTTCACCCTTACCTGTAGGTAATGAGGAAGATTGACTACTATAGTAATTATTAGCTTACGTAGTGTTTACAAGTCCTGAACAAGTACTTAGCATGAATAAGCAATCCAGATAGGGTCTTGGATAATATAAACACACAACCCCCTCCCCCAACAGATACACAGCATATATCCATGTACACCACAGGGCCCCTGTACCCACAACTATGAAGGTACAAGCTGCACTCAGTCTGCATGGGACCTGCCCACATCATAGGTTGTATCATGCACATATGGCAAAACAAGATGCTCTCCACGTACACATCATGTAAAACATAGCTCCATGTCAGGTTGTCAGGTTGTGTACACACTGAATGGTGCACACCAACAGGTATCACAACCCACAAAGGGGGAGACACCACTGATAATGGGAAGTACTTTACTACTACCATGCTGAGTCTGGTCTGGAAGGCCATGAACCTTGATCACTTAAATGATGTCAGCAGTACAGATGTAGATGACAGTATGGTTGATGTCACACTGCATATCATAACCTTGCCAGGTCATAGGACATCATCACCCATACTGTGTGCCACCTACACTCGGTGTACTAGATGTACATTCCTATGTCACATGAGTGTTTTGCAACAGGACTGCTGGGAGAACCAACACTACAGAAGGTGTCTGAATAACACGTGATCATCACACCAGTGGCAGCTACAGTATGTCAGGGTTAATGAATTTTCTTCCCCCTCATTGTAGTCCATACATCACAGATAAACAGAAGGCATCTGCCTATTGAAGTATGCAAATGACTATGACCTAGGAGCAATAGCTGACTCGCATTGTCACCCCTATGTTAATAACCCTGTATCCATGAACTACCACCTAGGCAGTGGCCAACATAATGGACACTTGTATGTGAGGGATGCAGCTGGGCAGTTGTCTTTCCTGTGATAGCTACATCACCACACCTGTCAGGTAGTCATATGTGGCAACCCTAATAATGATAGGGTGCCATTCATGAATATAGATATAATTTTTCAGCCATACAGAACACTCAAGTGACCCATATCAGATCACATATTTCCTTTAAGGGGTATTGGTCATGTGCAGATGGCCTACACCAGCCTTCCCATTCCCCATCTCCACTATGTAGCATGATGCATACCCTGAATAAATCCATGTCCAACCCAGTGATGTTGGACATGCTACACGTACTCATCCTGATCTCGAACACATACTTCATGGACATCCACCTACCACATGCTGGACAGATCCTTGTCCCATACACTTGACATAGTCCTGCCATACTATGCATTCCTGTCCATCAAAGCCGCACATTGCTCCCCTCTCAGACATGGTGGGATGACTGCATGGTAACGCATGGTATATGTATCATCAACCCTGTGGATCAGTAACGTGGCACTGCTCCACCTGGACCCACAGACCCACCTGTCGGCTACTGCCAGGTAACCTTTTATCCTAGATTCATACATGGCCCATGGCATATAGCCCACTAGTTGACTTTGACTGTACATGCTATAGTTGATATCCATCCGTGCAAATACCATCTGGCTAGCCAGTGTCCTATGTGTATCACATGTGCAACACAGGTGATACATGGCAGGATGTTGAATCGCTGTACAGTGCCATGTAGATGTATATGGCAGAACACATACATGTAAAACCTTATGTGAACATGGCTGCAGGGTCACAGGTCATGTCTGTTAAGGCAGTGTGTGTCCTTATATGTGACATATACACTGCATCAAGGTCAACTGCATTAATGTGGATACATCCAGCCATGTGCTGATAGGTAGGAACACCAGGACAGGCAAACAGACATGCCCACATCAAGACAGAAACCACATGGAGTATGAGCAATGTAATCCTGTGACACACACACATACACACATATATGGTGATAATATCCACTCAACATTGAGTGTCACATGTGTGTGACACAAACATGTCAGTGTCATGTAGGTTTGCAAATACAACTATTTAAACTGAATTAATGCGATACACATGCATGTTCAGCTGTAGCTCTGTATGTCTCTGTGAGTTACTGTGACCTGTCTCCATTATTATGTCTTCCAGGTATGCTGCGTGCAAGGCTTCCCCCTTTTACATGCCTGGAGGATGAGGCCCTCATCCCATACCTACTCGACAATTATGATATCCTGTTCAGCCATGTGCCATAAGATGCACAGCAGCGGGATGCCTTGTGGATGGAAATTTTGCAGGAGGGTTAATGATGTGGGTGGCCACAACCGCACACACCAGCAGATTCACAGACACTGTACAGACCTCATTAGATGGGCGAAACAGCATGCAAATGCAATCGCTAGGGAACAATGTGCAACAGGTGGTGGACCTTCAACCCAGCCCCCACTCACACGTACCAAGGAGCTACTGGCCAACCTGGGGACACCTGCAGAACCACATCCACAAGAATTAGCCGATATTGTGGAGGTGGGTGTCTCTCAACCATTGAGTCTGGAGTTGCCTGGTAAGTCAGTACTGCACCTATAACAACTATATTCCATATAGTTGCATGTGTCACTATACAATATGTAAAGTAACATCATATGCAAGGCATGCATGCACACATGCCGCATACTATAGTATGCTACTCTTTGTATGCACACATGTGCATACACCATAGTATAGTCTAATGTACTGGTTTATGTGTTATGCACATTGCATCCTGTAGCCTTTATACAGGGGTGGATTATGCCAATACTGCTGTGTTATCCCTATTTAGGTACCTCTGGCATTCCGCTGTGACAGCAACTAATTGCAGGTGAGAGTGTTATTATTTATCAGGAACCATAATGCACAAATCTATCTGCCATGTGGCCATTCACAACATGTACACATAATGTCACAATATACAGGTCGGACCTGCAATGCATCACAATGACTACCCATGTGCAGCACTTGCAAACTATGTGAATCATCCCACCAACATGAATCATCACAAACTTTATTGCCAGATATGTTGACAGCTGTGCATACAATGGTGGAGGTGCTGTCCACTTTAGGGACGTACTACAGATATGATCTACACATGTGGTGAATACAAACAGTACTACACAGTGGGCTGGAGTATGGCCAGCACACAGATTTCACCGGTGTGGATCATAGTCCTGCTAATAATGTCACACAATGTGATGTGCTATCCTGACATGTCCATGCTACACAGCCTACCTAACCTGAAAACATATCCCACATACCACCCTTTATCTGCATAACCTGTTGTCAGTGGAGCAAATATGTCATATGGGACAACACAGACATGTGAAATAGATGCCCATGACAATAATTTGGGCAACACATGTACATGCATGGCCATGGAGGATGGCCAGAGACATGGAACAACACACACAGTAGACCTGTTGTGCTTGTGTGTACATCCTGTCATACAATGGCTACACCTGGTTCAACCATGGTCTTTGTATAATGGTCATAATGTAGATGTGGAACACTAGACATTCTACAGACCTGTGCACATCTTGTGTAGGTGTAACATCAATCCACCACATAAGATGTGTTGAACATCTTGAGGGTGTTGCAACATGACAGCAGTCACCTGTACAGTATCCACATCAGGCCACAGATACAGTACATTCCCGTTGTTGGTGTTGGACATAAATGCCATACTAGCTCCTCATGTGTGTGTGTGTGTGTGTGTGTGTGTGTGTGTGTGTGTGTGTGTGTGTGTGTGTGTGTGTGTGTGTGTGTGTGGTACACAGATGTCATGTGGGACATGGTGTATTGACGTGTTCGCCATGTCTGGCCATAGTTGCCAGGCTGCAGAAATATGGTTGCAGATGAGCAGGGGTGTCATTCGTATACCCATCAGTGACCTGTGTCACAACTTCCACATTATGGTATAGTGTGTATACACCTCAGTGTCGTGGGTCACATTTCACAGTATATATGTATTGTATCTGACACAGTCATGGCTATGCACCCTGTCTGTAACTCACACTGTATAGCACTAGAGATTCCTCATGATTCCCTGCAATGGCCATGCACATCAGCTAAATTTGCAGTATATCTGTAGGGCGGACAGACAACACTGAATTGGTACACCATTGCCCCACTGTAAATTTGACAGTACACCATTGTGTTAAACATGTATATATGTCATTGCACATGTCAGCAGATCACTTCTCATACTACATGTGATTATCAAGGTCATATGCCACACATCAGGCAGGTGTACTGTTAAGCTGTGCTGGTTCACATGGCGTAACACAGGGATGTATGCTAAACACTACTATGATTGTGTAATTTGCATGCTGTCTGCTATGACACATGCATGCTGCTGTGTGCAACCTAGGGATGTATGATAACTACCACTATTATTGTCTGCGCTGCATGCCGTCTGCTGTATCACATGCATGTTGCATGCCTTTTGTCATATCACATGCATGTGTGTGTGTGTGTCTATTGTATAGATTGTAATGCACAGTTCTTGTCTGCCCTCACAGGTGATGTAGGTGCATTGCCCTCCTGCGGTACATCTGATGTTAGTGTCCTCACAGACTCTAGCAGTGATGATGAACATATGATTGGGACACAGGCAGAGTTGTCAGGGGCTGAAACTGTGCCATTGGTTGCCATTCCATCTATATCCACCTCATCCCTGCACAGAGATCCCATACCTGCACATACCCCATCACCAGTGGCCATAGAAGAAGGACAGTTAGTGCGTGGTAGTTTGGAACAGGAAAGTGTGGGGGCTATGGAAGGTGTGCCTGGACACCATTGTGGCAGCCAAACTACTGGTGGTGCCCCACACAGGCATGTGGCCAGTGCTGCTCATAATAGGACCTCTGGCCAACGTGCTCCTCCCTGACAGAGCGCAGCAGCTGGTGTCACCAGACACATGTTTCAGGCTGTAATGGAGGCATAGGCACGTGCTGAATGGTGCAACAAAGAAGATCAGAGGCTACAGTGGGCTGCTGTCCGTTCTTTAAACAACAGCATCCAGGCAATGGTAAATGCTCAACAGCAGATTGCTGATGCTTTGGATAGATGGTTGGGTGACATGTTTTGAGTCCTTGACCATGGCATGACAATCCGCGAGCATGAGCTGTCTGTGTTGGAACATCTGGTAGGAGTGATGCACAGGGTGAACGGACTAGGATGATATGTGTAGTTTACAAATGTTGAGGACTGTTGACAGGCAGCAGATATACCATGTAGTACAGGTGTACAATACTGTTAACAGTATGTGTCTTGTGTAACAACAGTGCAGCCTAGGCTTCCGGCAAACATTAACACCCTGTGCATATGATGATGCCTGTGATGCATCCCTGACATCCACACCATCAGTGCAGGGACATGCTCGTATGGTTTGATGCACACTGTGAACAGACTAGGATGATATGTGTAGTTTACAAATGTTGAGGACTGTTGACAGGCAGCAGATATACCATGTAGTACAGGTGTACAATACTGTTAACAGTATGTGTCTTGTGTAACAACAGTAAATGCATGTTGATCATGATGTTCTGCAGTCCTTCTTCAGGTCTAATTGCACGTGCCGGTGGATGTCAGTGTTTGCAGTTAAGTGTCCCATATGTCAATGTGGACTACTCACAGGTATGTATGAATATACCAGCATGCACCAGGTAGCTGCCACATACCAGTGAGAATGTCCCATTTTACAAACACATCTACCATTCCAAGAGCATGATAGCTGTGTATTAAGCTACTGTGGCCACAGACGTGACATCCATAAAGGGTGACATCACAGGTACAGTTACATGGAGTGGTAAGGTAAGAGAGTGGTCTAGCTGATTACAAGTGTATAGGCCAGTGGGAAGTGTGATGCCTCAATGGGAATCAGTAATACACGTTCCCATGACAGGATGCCAACACACAACTGCACCCACACACTCAGATATTGACACACATGTATTCAGTGACACTGTAACACACACACACACTCACGGCTTCACCATCACAGTAACACACACTCGCTCACAGTTGCTACTGGTGGGATGAGGGCCCCTGCCTATGTGCAAATCATCATTACAGTACTGTGCACCTACATGACGTGCCACTGAGAATACACATGTACAGGTAGTTAGTACGGCCTTAGATCGGGGACATCAACACGGATAGTAGAATGCATCACCTGAATGGTGGGAGGGGTCTTATCAGTTCAGTATAGTAACGTACATCCTCACCCTAGGGACCTGTCAGCCCTACATACACACACTGTGGTATTCGGTAATTAATACACCTATGTCATGCACGTACAGATACCTCACATGTGTGAGATACATGCCCCTGCCTATGTCCTGCTTTCTACATTGCAATCTGTACAGATGTGTACACTAGTGTACAGGAGAGTGAGTAACAAGTGAGATGTATTCCCCACAATACGTGACATATATGGACACACACACAACCACACATGCCAGTACTGTGAATCTCAGACCTGCATAGCTCATGTTATGTATGTCAGACGTACAGCAGTATTGCACACATTACAAACTGTACTGACACTTCCTGTGCCAACAGTGCTGATATATGCACTAGGGGCATCATATCTATTAACAGGTGTCAAGTGATTTACCTTCGTTGTCACCCTGACTGCTGTCTAAGTTGTGTGTTATGTCCTTCAATCAATGAAACCATTGCTTACCATTTACACAGGGTATTGTAGGACCACTTGTGACACACCTGTGAGCTGTCCACAGCAAACATCCATCTACAAAGATGCCCCACCACTTAGTTATTTCAACACAGCTGTCCATACCTGTGGTACATCTTTCTGTACATTGAGCATATCGCCATATACAGTTGGCAATGTTGAGGCTGCATTGCAGCTGCATGATGTACTAGGATAGACACCACCTGCATACACCAGCAACTGCACACACATGTTATCTTAATGCACAACACTACGTGTACAGGTGTGTAGGTCTTACAATCCTGACATTTGGTCATGTTTGTAGGCATGGCAATTGGTGGATATGTGTAATGACATACATGACACATGGACTGTTGTATGATATGATAGGTGACCAGTACAGAGGGAATGTTACCTCTGGGAACACTGATATCACATCTTATGTACTGTTAGCATTCAGCAGCCATGGACCTACATTCCATGTGCATGTGTGTAATGGCTGTAGCCACCTGTTTGCAAAAAGGACTACAACAGCTATGCTATTTACAGGTATGTTGTGTGTGTGGCATGTACATACCCAGGGCAGATACATGTATGTCATATCCATACATGAGGGTGTGTACTGGTGTACAACCATAGACATCTGCTAATGGTGGAAAGTACTGAGGGCCCCTGGTATGTGTACAGCTGACTTGGTCACAGACAGTGGTATCATTGCATTGCATAACACATGATGCAACTGTGTCAGTATGTGTACTCTCTACAGTTAATGTAGAGCTTAGTACAGTACACAGGTCAAGGGTCACATGGTTGTGTACTCGTCTATGTCATACAACATGTATGGTTGCATGTTGGTGGTCTGAGGGCATGGTGGTAGCTGCAGTTTGCATCCTAAAATGCAGCATGTGACACTGTAACCTGCACATGGCTCATCTGTGATGCCTTTCATGGGGGGACCAGTCAGTACATGTGAGTGGCCTTTATGTAGGTGGGTACACCACCTGGAGCAATCTGTACCTGTGTTATGGTGCACATGTCTGGTTCTGAGGTATATGGTGGTAGTGCTAGTTTCTGAGGTATATGGTGGTAGTGCTATTGTGCACTACAGAGACATCAGCCAGGTGTTCCTCACTGCACAGATGTCAGTACTCCCCAATGTTGGATCTGCAGTGACCAGCTGTGAATATGGATGCTACACATCTAGCACTGGTTAGCATAAGAAAACAATGCAGTTGTCCTGTATGTGTATGGGAGTTAACCTGTATTTAGGACATTAGCCTTGGAATGGCACTATTTGGGCATATGCAACTTGGGTAATATCCAGACTCCCTTGTATCATGGATGCATGTGATATGTGACAAAGGCCTGCCTACTGTCAGCCATGTCATCCCAGAATGACAGCTGATGTTGTGTAAAAGACCGGTGTCAAATATATGTAGAGCAGCATTCCCGCTAACAATGACAACTACTAACACCAGAGCTCAGTGACACCTTGTGTCGGTTATGTGCCTGTGTGCATGGGCATAGCCATTGTAACCCCTGTATAGTGGAAATAGTCATCCATTCCACAGATGGCCATACTTCAGTTCAGGATGGATTCCTACTTTAAACACACAGGTTCACAGGCATGTACATCTTAACTGCTAGCATCCCTGTTGATGTCCGCATTCCCAGACGGTCATGATGACAGCCTTGACATGTGTAGTCTGTGTGGTGCAATTCATAAGTATGTAGTATTGTAATAGTAATCTGTAAATCGGCAGGTGTTCAGTACCCACCACTGGCATATGTGTGTGTGTGTATGTCTGCCCCTATTTGCTGGTGGACTCTAAATTGCTTTTAGACTGCATACACTCCATACATTTCTTATACCCACTGTTAGCAAGGCCGATGATGTCACCCATCTACAAATACACCTCTGGAAGGGCTGTGTCCCAATAATCTCGGTAGCATGTTCTGTAACTGTGTAATGCTGTAGTGTAATAAAGTAGTTAGGTCGGTGTTCTAGTCCCACACTTGCCATGTGTGTGTGTGTGCTTCCCTGTTTGCCTGAGGACTGAGCAATACCTTTATACTGCTCACACTCCATACATTTCTTACACCCACCGTTAGCAAGGCCGATGATGTCACCCATCTACAAATACACCTCTGGGAGTGCTGTTTCCCAGTAATCTTGGTAGTGCGTTCTGTAACTGCGTAATGCTGTAGTGTAATAAAGTAGTTAGGTCGGTGTTCTAGTTCCACACTTGCCATGTGTGTGTGTGTGTGTGTGTGTGTGTGTGTGTGTGTGTGTGTGTGTGTGTGTCCATTTGCCTGAGGACTGAGTAATGCTTTTATACTGCTCACGCTCCATACATTTCCTATACCCACAGTTATCATGGCCGATGATGTCACCCATCTACAAATACACCTCTGGGAGTGCTGTGTCCCAGTAATCTTGGTAGTGCATTCTGTAACTGCCTAATGCTGTAGTGTAGTAAAGTAGTTTGGTCAGTGTTCTAATCCCAGACATGCCAACTGTGTGTGTGTGTGTGTGTGTGTGTGTGTGTGTGTGTGTGTGTGTGTGTGTGTGTGTGTGTGTGTGTCTGCCTGCATGAGACAAGTACAGTGTTTTGTAGTATTCATTGTAGTGCATGCTCTAAATGCTTGTTGCTGCAGTGTGATACGGTAGGGGTTTGTATACAGGACATGGCAAGTTGCTGTTTGTCTGTCAGAGCCTGTGTAGAGGTGGCCGTGATTGCCATACCATTGGACATGTTTGGGAGTGGGTTTTGTAGTTTTCCTATGTAGTATTCGTCTTATGACACATTGGACACCTCACAAGGAGTACAGCTGTCAGTCAGCCATGGCATTCTGTTGGCAAGCCATACCCATACATCTGGTAAAAGGGCTGGTGAACTAAGTATGCAGCCGTACTAGTACGCGGTATATGTCCCGCACCCTTGTGCCATGCACATACAACCTTGTCTAGGATATCCCACTATGTTGCTAGCAACATGCACATTGAGGACAGATAGTAGGCATGATGTGACCACAGTGGCGTGCAGAGGACATGGCACCCTGTACAGCAGTACAATAGGCATATATATGTGGACATTGTGCCTTCACTATGTTCCACACTGAATGGCTGCAACATACATGGTGCCATCATATGTGATCCACTAAGGCCAGACAATGCTGTACACGTGCCCTGTATGGCCCCATGCCACTGACACCACGGAATACCTGTCCATTCTATCCATGCAGGTGCAGGGCCGGCCTGGTCACTATAAACAGGGTTTGCCACACCAGGCCAGTATTGGCATATCAGGGTATAACAGGCTGTGTAGACTACATGTGTCTGCCAAACCAGGTACACCTGTACATGTCACTGTACAGTATTGCGGAACATGCACATCCCAGGCAATGTCTACGCGAAGGACTATCAAACACAGACATGGCATGCATTGCAAAGCTATGGCCCTACACATTGGTAACCAGGATGTCAGGCTAGATAATGCAGTACCCATCTGTGTAGGATATTCCAGACACTATACCCCTGCACTGCACACCATTGTCGGGTGATGCAATGGCAAGGATTACACCTCACCCAGCCTTGTACAGCCATCTTGCACAGCCAAACACTGCACACCCATGGAGCAATGCATACCTGAATGACAGTACTGGCACCCTGTGTCTGCATGTGGGTTGTGATGCTCACAACCACAGTCACTGCCAGTATAAACCTCATTGGCATACCAACAGTTGTCAAGCACTTTCACATGCCCTAGCCCATAGAACCTCCAGATATCCACTGTGGTACATGTGGTCCTGTGCATTCCTGCAGTGTGGCAAACTAAGAAGTTACATTGTGTATTTGTCACCCTTGCAAATGTGTCAATGTATGTCCATTAGAGTGTGGTTGTGGTGACAATGGCATCAATTCACGTGGACTGATATGTGTGCCACACCTAATGTATGTCTACTATATCTGTTGCAGATGGCATTCACTCACCTACACATATGATCTTACAGCACTGCAACATGCCGCCTCTGTGGCACATGTAGTAACGTCATGCACATGTAATAGTAATGAGTAGTCAGGGGTTTGCCCCTGTAATATTCAGTGTGTTGCAGATGATGCTTATGGTTAAGTCTTCAAGCCCTTCCGTGGTGTACATTGCCTGTCCCGCACACACACTCTCTGGTGGATGTGAAGGTGTACACCTGCACAGCAGCAGCATGTGTATTGTAACAGATGGAAATGGTCAGGTGATGGCCTCTGCACCTATTGCAGTCCTCCTCTAGCTGATTGCATGTGGTACAGCTGTGATGGTGTTCCCATAGTCATCCGCATGATAAACACAGTAAACTATCTAGGGAAACGTGTTATTATCTGGCCATGACATTCGCTGTGAGTGGTACATGGATGTGGTGTTCTAACACGGCATTGCAGATGATGTCTGGATGTACCTCAACCATTTTTCAGAGTGGGAAATAGCCTAATGACAGGAGGATGATGTGCCACACAACAAAATCATGTAAGTGTAGCTATGCTGCATTGAGACTACTGCCTGTTTAACATGTGTGTGGTAATGGCTATTCTGCATGTTAAAATACAGACATGACAGTACTCTGTTCGTGAAGGAACCCCATCTGTAGGGCCATCTGTGAACAGGTCAGTACGTGCAACCATTTGTTTCCTGTGTTACACACTGAACACACTTCTGTGCACAGCAGAAGCATAGTGTGAGGATTGCAGACAGTACATGATGATAGGGATGTGTTACTGTCATCGCATCCCTGACTTTACATGTGTCACATGAGACAGTGGTATGACTGACACTGTGTGGGATTCCCAGTGACAAGCCAATGTTGGGCAACTGTTCATAGCTGCGATATATATGCATGTGCTGTCCTCCCTCTGCAAATGTATACCACCTGTTGTGTTGGGTTGCTGGTGATATCTATGCATACCGTTGTAGGTAATCCTGTATGCTGTTGTCTATCACTAAGCCATATGTGGGTTTAAAATGCAACACCATAGGCTGAATGGGTTGGTAGGTCTCGGCAGATCCTCCTGTCCCACTTCAGCTGACCATGACACCAGGCACTAGCACATCTGGGGCCCAGCCATTAACATCAACCTCTGTTGGCTCTGCACCACCTTCTGCTGGTGCCACTACTGAGGATGGAGTATGTTCCCCTTGGGAGTGGGAACAGACAGGTACATATCTGCTATCATGCAGTCCAGGACATGTTGCATAGGTGGCTCCCTAAGGGGTTATGAAGCCAGATACACCAGTTCAAGGGCGGAGTGTCACATTTACATGGTGATGCTGCCCCTCTTGGACAGCCCCCAGCACTGCCTCCTTTGCCAGCTATGACTGTAGTCATGGCTGGAGACCTCCGTCCCACTGTTCCCATGGGCTTTTGAATGCCAAAGACCCATCCCCATCCAGAATGTATCCCCCCAACATGTGTCATATACCAACCCTGTGTGCTGTCATTTCTGTGCTTCTACCTATCCTCCACAGCCATAACTACACTCCTTCCCCAACATCTGACCCTCACCTATGGACACATAATGCCATTCGGCTCCTAGGACACCATCTGCCCTATACATAGCTGTCCATTATGCACACGTGCCCACTGGACACATGAAACCCTTGTAATATGCATCATAACATACTACAGTTATCCTCACCACTGTCCCTCAGGTGCATGGTCCTTGTATGCACATCACTCCTACATGGTCCAGGTACACATGAGGAGGATGACCCCACTGTACACAAAACACTACCGGTCCCTCCATGGTTACCCCATTTACCTTTATCATGATGATGATGTTGCACACAGCACATTGCAGGAGTACTGTTCACACATAATGATTGGACAGGTACTGTTGTGTTAATGTACATTACATGCACAGAGTGATGTATACAGCCAATGTACAACTATTTGCATGTATGACTGACACGTCTGTCTGATGGAGTCTCGTAATCGCATAGAGCATCACCACTACATAATACAGGCATCACTGGTGTTTCCTGTTTCATTCATTTGTAATGCTTTGTTGCCACATGGTATGTCCCTGATACATCTCTATATATGTATGTACCTATATGCTGGACATAAACACTCATATGTACATCTACATGATGGGATACATTCCTATACTGTTGAATGACTGCACTGTATGATATCCTCTGGTTACAGCCTCTTACACTCGATTATCCTCTACATTGCTTAACCAATGCAATACTCGCATACTGGTAGCCAAACACGCTTACACCCGCTCGATCCTGCACTTGCTAATGCACCGGCATTGGTGCTTGCATCTGTCACTCACACCCCTGGATGTGAGCGAGAACCACAATATTACCTTGTGATGCCTATTACATCATACTATATGACTCCAGTATTGGGACTGGCCACCCATTAGGCGACGGCATTGCGTTCGACTGTACGGAATCAGCGGCCTGTCCAGTGACACAATCATATTTGTGTGTACCTCATACAATGTGCTCCCACCTTGTGATGCTTATTACATCGGAATACATGAATACAGTATTGGAAACGGCTGCCTATTAGGCGATGGCATGGCGTTCGACTGTACGGAATCAGTGGCCTGTCCAGAGAATAATTCATATTTGTATGTTCCTCTTAGGCATACCTTGTGATGCCTATCACATTGGATTACATGACTCTACAGTATCGGGAATGGCTGTCCATTAGGCGAACGCATGGTGTTCGACTGTACAGAATCAGTGGCCTGTCCGGTGAATCATTCATAATTGTGTGTTCCTCTAACAATCTGCTCCCACCTTGTAATGCCTATCAAATCAGACTACATGACTACAGTATCAGGAATGGCCACCCATTAGGTGACGGCATGGCGTTCAACTGTACGGAATCAGTGGCCTGTCCAGTGAATTAATCATATTTGTGTGTTCCACATATACTCTGCTCCCATCTGGCTGATACATGGGAACCGAGACCCTGCATTACAAATGAGTAGTTGGGTTGTGGTAGCCACATCCGTCGGATGGGTCATGCTAACGCATACCTATTATAGGTTTGCCACCTTCTCAATTGGCCAAGGTAGGACTTTAGGGTTACCACCTGTCCCACTTTGTGAGGGACAGTGTGAAAATAATCAAGACATAGCAATAATCAGGACATTATTATATTCAACGTTTCATTAATAATTGCATACAACAGTTATTTTATATATGACACTTCTATGTTATGTGAAGTAGCATAAGCAATTCAAATGCAACTAGATTAAGCTTTTATTTGTGCAAATAAGTGGAACCCTGTACTATGCACGGCTGTAGGTATGTTTAGTCCTGGAATGTCTGACATTTCTACAGAACATGTCCCACTCCAGCCATTTGGAAAGGTGGCAACCCTATAGGACCTGTATGTAGAGATGTCAGACTTTGCAGGACAATATACTCAAAGCCAGTAGAAAGGGATGTGCTTCACTGTTTTGCCTAAATAAAAGGTTACTCCTGTAGTATTATAGTTGCTTAAACTGTTACCTATAACAATTAGGTGTTTCAGAGGAACATAATTGTTTTATGCTACTACTACAGACAATATAGGTAGTTTTTGCCCTAAATCACAGGACATTTGCCTTAATTATAGTTATTATGCAGGACACAACTGCTCAAAGGGAAGTGTCCCTCACAAAGGTGGACAGGTGGTAACCCCAAACCTATTATTCTATAAACTTTCTAGTGTAGTCGGCAGAACATGCGCTTTCTCTCACTATCAGACCTCTCATACGAATAGGGAAGAATAAACACTGAATCAGGGACACTGCATAACAACCTCAGGGACACATTTAGAAGGTTGGTGCTATTAACCTGACACATTGACTGACACAGAGCACATATGTATTCATACACATTGTCTGAGGTGCATGCAGTTTATGACTCTTACATGTTGTCATTATTCATTATGTGCATTCCGCCACCTTTCCTCCTAATATCACTAGTACTAGGATGGTTTAGTTGGGACTGTGTTAAGATTCTGATTCGTAATCATGGACATTCCTGGTAATCGGGGATAGTTCAATGATATGGTCCCTATGCATTTCCCCAGTGGTTTACGGGCTGTCCAGTAGATGTGCTCTTACAGTTTGGGAGGTATGGGCATGTGCTATATCCACATCAGAATATTATTTACACCCACGGGGTGGTCCTAATATGTGTCTGCCAGCCAACACCTGCATGCCTAGCCCCATAATCGCATACCCATAGTTTCCCCACCTGCCACTACTCTACAGCACTCATCTTTACTGTGGGCACAGGTGGACGCAGGTGGGATATGAACACACCCCTACAGACTGCCCACTCTCCCCGTGTCGGGACACATGTCGTACGTTGCATCAACCCATGTGTTATCAGGATTGCACAACCTACTGTTCCGTGTACAGCTACATCCTGGTCATAATGGTGTTGCCCCATTGGTTGAAGGTACAAAATGTTTGTGTCCCGCAAGCTACGTCGCTGTCCATGTTTAAAGTGTAGACCTTGTAGATCTCTCCCACTGGTAGTTTCCTGCCGTGGTCTGGGAAGCAGTGTTGTATTTACCTTTACCTTTATTGTGTGTCTGTATGTCTCACTGGCCTAGCTGTAGGGGGGTGGGGGTGGGGTGGTAAGTAGATGTTTGTTGAGTTAACCTCCTACCAACATATGCCCTGTCTAAACATGTTACCCGTAACTGCTGTAACATAACCTAGGTATATACATGTGTATATTTACTGTAACATATATATATATATATATATATATATATATATATATATATATATATATATATATATATATAGATATATATTTACATTAATATATACAGACATATCTGCATATGTATTCATACATGTATATTCATATCTTGCTGTCATAGTTATATATATATGATTATATATATGTACATCCATGTGTCAATACATTCCTCGCTCATACTCACTTACACATGCGTAATGGTATTTATAAGCTTCACCAGCATACTAGTGCCTTATTCATTATAACACTGACACACTCCAGTTATCTTGTAATCGGTATGTAGCACGTTATACAGCGGACATATGTCGCTATATGTTCATGTATGGATTACCAGTGGTAATTGGAATGTGATTCGACCCATCCCTCTTCTGCACAGCCTATTATTGCATGTACTGTCGATGTTTGTATGGGCACATTCCTATTATTTATGTCAACAAATGGAATGCATGTGTTACAGAATTTGTACTTCAACATATATTGCTGTCTGCATGTGAGTATGCATATATACCTATTATGACCGAGCTGACCTCCACGGGGTGGTCCATTAGAACCAGCCCATCCAACCCTGGCATGCCTGGATCCATAATTGAATACCCTTAGTTCCTCCACCCCACCTGTATTAAATTTACATGCGTAACATCCATTATCCACTTGATATCGCAGCCATGACACACCTTTACACATTTCCCTCTCCAGAGCTTTTGGGGACCTACACACATTCTCTCCCACCTCATGTATTCACAGGGTCTCTTGCCATGTATATTTGCACATATGTGCCTTTCCTGGGGTTATGGAATACACCCATTTTCGCTATCCAATTTTTGGAGGTCCCAGCATGGGACTACATTCCCTCTGTGTGTAAAGTAAAACCCTGCCTGTGGTGTGAGTAGCAGTGCTTTGCTCACTCCTGGGCAGCTTTTTATGACATACGCTGAAAGCACTTTATAATACCAACATCGCTCTTGATTCCCTTCACATCCCCTGTGTGTATATATGTGTATATATATATATATATATATATATATAAATTCTCATGTATGTAGATATATATCTATGCACACATATGTGTGTGTGTGTGTGTGTGTGTGTGTGTGTGTGTGTGTGTATTACATCTGTACATATAAACATACATTTCCTATGCTGGGAGCTGCTTACACCCACGCAGGCGCACTCGCCTATGCTTACTGTGCATTACATATGTTTACTGTCATTTATTTGTGCTTATTTGTGCCTTATTCATTATGACATGATTGAGAGGATCTGGTTAATAGTCCCATGCAATACACATGTTCACCTTTACATGTTTAAATGTCGGCTTTACAGCAGAGCAACATTCATTCCACAAGGTAAATGATATGTGCTATTGTCGACCTTGAACCGTGAATGCCTTTTTTTTAAGCGGATGCTCTAACTACTACACTATTGGTGTTCTGCCTCATTTATATGTATACCCATGGCGCATAGTTACCCGAACACATGCCTCTTCACTTCACTTACACAGCAGGCATCCATTTACCTGTTGGGAAAAATGCACTACTACACATGTGCCATTCCCTATTCCCTACTGCTCTGGACTCGTGCCGCATGTTGACTCACTCCTAGGATATTCAGACCTCCAAAGCCTATAGTCCTGGCACATACATGTGTTTGATTGTCAGAGTATTCATATGGTCTTCTGGGTTTAGGCTTGTCTGACAGGGGACCGGGACTGCCTTGTACCTAGTTGAAAGTCAGACTTAGCAAGGGGAGATTGTTTGTTCCACTTTTAGCATCCTACCTGTGGTTTGGGATGCAGAGGTGTGCTCACCTATGGCCATCCTGATATATAACAGCACTAACTATTACAGGGACTTCCTATATTGTGACCATGTTCATTCTTCATATCTACATATATATATATATATATATATATATATATATATATATATATATATATATATATATATGTGTGTGTGTATATATATATATATATATGTGTGTGTGTGTGTGTGTGTGTGTGTGTGTGTGTGTGTGTGTATATCATTCTGTACATACACATGCATATACACCTACATGCTCATTTACATTTCCCATACCGTTGAATCACCGCCACCTACCATCGCGCATACACGCTTGCATACCTGCTTATGTCTCGGGTTGCCACCTTTTCATATGGCCAAAGTAGGGCATGTTTGGGACACACATCAGATTTTACAGGCCAACACATACCCACGGTCAAAACAAAGGTTAGAACTTTACTTATTTGCCTAAATGAATGCTTATTCTTGTAGCAGTTTGTTTGCTTAATCTGTTTCTTGTAACTTTGAGTATTTTACATAAATAACTGTTTTATGCAACTGTTACATGAAATATGGGACATATTTCCTACAATCACAGGACGTTTGCCATTATATTATATTTGGTCTGGACAAAACTGCCCAAAAAGGGACTGTCCCTCACAAGGTGGGGCAGGTGGTAACTCTACTTACATCTGCTTTACAGTGCCTTAAGCACCCTATATCTGACTGCCACTATGCAAATGTGTAAGGTATATATTCCCAATAATGCACATGGGGAGACGTGCATCACGGTCAGATGTTTAATCCCAGGTCGTAGGTCCTGCTGGATTGGCTGGAGGCTGAGCAGTCTTGTGGACAACTACTGCTCATATAACTTGTGTCCAGATGTATACAGGACTGGACATTGTGTCATGACACCAAGTCTAATGTTTAGAGCAGATACATATCCCATGAGGGATATCCAAAAATTGTGGGGAACGATGACCATCTTTGCTTTACGGTTGTAAGGTGGGGTTATACATGGAAGGGATACATAGTTTGCAATCCTGAGACTGCCTAGGGTGAGACTGCCTACTAGATATGGGTAGTGGTCACTATGTGCAGATATGGCCATGCCTATCTAGCACTCCGAGTATGGCTGGTTTTGGTGGACGTTCAGGAAGGGGGGTGGTGCGCTATGAAAGGGATGATGAGTATTCAATTATGTATCTAGGTGTGTTGGGGTTGGATGGCTCAGTTCAGGCCAGACCATTATGTGGGTATGTGCTGGTAATGTTTCTGTACATGTGTATTGCACATTTTAATGTTCACATGTGTGTGGGATTGTGTTGCGGATGTGTATATTTGTTCTTTAGTTATCTTCCTGATTCACCCACCTTTCCCTCGTAGACCTCCAGTTCACCTATTGTGCATCCAACCCAGGCTCCCCTTGGCAAATTATTACATTACCTGTCACCCCTCACCCCCATATTCCACAAACAACATGCATCCCTTCTCTAGTTGATGGCCCATGGCACAGTCAACACAACACATTGCGTACACTACATATATCTGGGACCAGTATAGTTGTGAGGTGTACACTAACATTTCAGATCATCAACATGCTGTACTTCACACACATAGGTACTCACAAATTCTTATCTTTCATGTCATGGTAGATAGACCCAGGTAATACCCGTTCATCTATGGGCCGTCCTGACAAGGATGACTTGGACCACGAATGGGCAGATATTGGGCGAATGCTCTGACCATTGGTAGGGTTGCCACCTTTTCATATGACCTGGATGAGACATTTTCATGGCAGACATCTGAGTTTACAGGCCAACACATACCCACAGTCATTACAAAGGATAGTACTTTAGTTTCATACCTACGTATAAGCTTTTATTGTTATAGCAGTGTAGTTGCTTATTCTGTTTCGTTTACTTGCTTATTCTGTTTCTTGTAACATATAGGTATTTTATATATGGACATACGTACTGTACGGGACTATTACATACATATGGGACATAATTATGTCCTACTATCACAGGACATTTCACATTTATTATGATTTTGGTATGGACACACCTGCCTAGAGGGGGACTGTCCCTCACAATGTTGGACAGGTGGTAACCCAAATCATTGGGCTAGGCTTGGCAACTGGCAGGGCGCTAATACAATGCGTTTCACTTCCACTTGGTATAACTAGTGACACTACAATGGAATACAGGCAAGAGGTTTTAAATATCTTTGTTCGAGGGACGGGGACTCAATATTCAGCTACGTGCCTTTGTGTTTACTTCTTATTGTGGTGTTCGCAATGATGTGCTGTATGCTTTGCATACATTTCAGTATCCATGGACACTGACAGGAGTGATTACTATTAGAGGCAGGTTGTACTAGTCAACATTTTAGGTTGCGTGTATGCAGCTGACATGTTCACGCCTCCGTGCAGCACATGGACACGCCCCCTGCACTCGTACATGTTTCCTATGCACGTGACCGTCATTAATATGCATGTGGTGCTGCTGCACCATCTCTACGCCGCACGGTCGGTGCAAGGCTAACGCCATCCTTGCGCCAAGCTTCATGAATACCAGGGGTAGTCTTTTCTTCAAGTGGTCACAGATAAAGCTGCCCATATTAAATGAGGTTCTTTTGAAGGCTATGTGTATGGCAGCGTCCTTCTGAGGGTGAGTATAATTGTTGTTTCTTTGAAGGTATGTGTGGCACTTGCAGTACTTACAATGAGAAGCTGTAAATAGACAATGATGCAGAGAAGCATAAGAAGTACATCTGTAATGGGAATCCTTGTCTAACACTTTCATTCAGCTTAAAAAAAGGGAAGGATTTTGAGGGCAGTATGTATTGCCAATATTACACTATAAGCAGTTCTCAGAACATCTCAAATCATCATTTCACCACCTTGTTCAAATATTGTTTGGATGTTACATTAGCTGTCACCCCCTCTGATTTCACTTTTATTCTTTCACCTTCTTTGACAGCCATGCATGACTCTCACCATTCAAATGGCCTGCAATCCATCTGTTAGCTACTTCTCTGTAACTGCGACTACTCGGCATTACCTCTGATGTCTTCATTTCTTCTTCTGTCCCATAATGTGCAACCATAATTTTAATTGTGGTGAGTAAGTGCCCTTCTATCATCTACAGATGAAATCTATACAGAATATTGATCAAATAATAAGCTTTTGAGTGTATCAATGAGTGGTTATTCATGAAAGGAGTATAGAATGACATAGCTGATCTCAGATTTTCATGCAATAACATATAGCATACAAAGAGATTCCTATTCTGCCAAACATGACATACCATGGAATAAATTTGTGGGGCAATGACAAATGTAATGAAGTTACTGTAAAGAAGTTGTAATGAAGTTATGGCAACTGTCTGCAAAAAAAAAAAAAAAAAAAAAACTGTATGCTTCAGTGCTTTAGTTATGCCAGAATGTAGGGTCACAAGGTTTTAGCCTCATTGTTACATACAGGTAGACCACCAAACAGTTCTTTTTGCTGACCCAATTTTATCATTAGGGATGAGTCTCTTTCATTGTTCAATATTTCAAAGGACATGGAGCTGATTTTGAATTATATTAAATTACCAGGGTTGAGGATAGAAGGTGACACTGGGCCATAGAAAACTAAGAGGATCTAAGAATGTTATTTTTTTTCCAGTCAGAGAGGAAGTGGGGAGAACAACAGAGAATGTTTTTCAGGAGTAGACAGAAAGGAGACTGAAATTGCTTAGTAGCAGTAATATGTAAAAGCAGGAAGAGAAATTTGAACTGGAACACCCAGAGAAGAAGATATACATGGACATGTGGATTTGAGGCTGAGTTTGATTTGCTACCGGCCAACCTCTTGTATAGTCAAAACTCTCTCATCCCCAGCCTGCTTAAATATATTAAATATATGCTAAAATATCAGTCTTTTTGAAGATCCAAGTTAATGTGCTAACTATCTGCTCTAACACCGTCAGATTTTTCATTTTGCTGACTGTCCATGTGAATTAATTTACTCTGCTTGCTTATCTTTCAGTTCTGGTGCATTTCATGTTAACCTCAAGGTTGCATAACTGCAGTAGCAACAGCATAAGTGCATGTTCTCTGTCTTTATTTCTTTGGGAAACATGATTCCTTTAAGGTGTATGCACTGCAGATGAGCCTTATTAAGTGGCATATTCCTAAGGTAAGTGCTTTACCTAACAAACAGAATAAACATGATCTAAATCATTGGAAATATTTGCAATAGTCCTATCAACTGGAAACATTCATTAAGTGTTTTGAAAAAGGGGTGCTCAAGACTACCTTGTCTGGTTCTGTCCCATGATTGAATGACACTTCAGAACATGATTATTCAAATGTTTATAGCTTAAACTAGTAAAAAAGGAAAAAAAAACTTTGGAGTAACTCAGTACTACTTTAACAATACAGAGAAGAGCTTTTGTCTCACTAAAGTAAACTAAAGACTTCTGAATATATAAAATCGAAACATATTCAACATTTATATTCACACAACTCAGAAACCCAACCGGTGATAATTATTAATCATGACACATTTGCATGAAAAATAATGCAATATATTAAAAGTAGATAAAATGCATACATTATTTGTAACTATTTACATAAAAATAAATGCTGTATAGACACATATAGCAAAAAAAAAAATTTTAAACTGTGGAGTGGAGTCAACATTCAACTGCACCTGCCAACAAAAAGATGATTTTAATGTATCAAAAGAAAAGTAAAACTGCAGGAAAAAAAAAAAAGAGTTCCACCTTGATACTCTTATTCATGACATCTAACAGTATCTCTTAAAAGCTGGTTTCAAAAGAAATAACTTTATTGTCTGCATGTTATCTCCAGTCAGTTTTCTGAGTTGTACCGAATTCTTTAATCAGTAGTGATGCTGCTAACTTTCCAAGTATTTTGCATATGTCACATCGATTTTGTGTCTGCAATTCATAGAGCTTCTCCATATAGCCTTAGTATTATACATCGGAATGATATTTGCCATTTCCATAAAGCTGGAAGTATGGACTCCTATGTGCTTCTATTAAAACATTGCATTGAACTGGAGAAAGCTTAGCTCTTAGAATTGTTATCATTTAGCTGTACAGTGATTATGCACCACTAACAGTGGCTTTTAAAATCTTGAAGAATCCTGGTGTTTCTTCAGCATTGTCTATTTTTTAATATTAGCTGGCACACTTTCATTGTTGGGCAAACACTAACAGCATTTGCCTCACATCCACTATAATATTTTTTTGGTTTTAATTTTGTAAATTGGTCAGTTGATACATTTGCAATATGTTCAACTTCTGTTCATTTTTATAGTTTTCCTTCTTTAAGTAATTAAACCATAATTTGTATTGCCACTGACTTTACTAGCCATTCAGATTCATTTTATTCAATGCTTCTCAGTATTTTTAGGTTCTTTATGTGTGATGTTAAAGCTGTTCTTATCCAGATCATACCTGTTTTTTATGACGTGCCTTTTCATTTCCAGTAGGCATACTTTTGTAATGTATTGTAGTTGTCTCCCTTTTAGTTCTTATTTGCTTAATAAATCTTTTTGCAACATATTGGGTCAGGGAAGCCCTTTACCTTACAAACTAGTATGCCACAGATGCTATTCATGCACAAAGCCCTTAACACCAATACCAGCTGCTCATTTGTACATCCTTAAGCTATAATTACCATCTTTCCATTTGTACTTCAAATCACTGAATTTTCTTCGGAAGATTTCTATTAATAAAAATACTTTACGTAATTTGCTAACACCATATGTACCTTAAGATTTTGGTCTGTGCCTGCAAACAAAAGAAGTTTTTCCATATGACAGTTTTTGTTGCAAGTCCTTAGTTCTTTAAATGTTTTAGTTAATGCATGACCTTTATAAACACATCTAGTGTATAACTCCTCTTTTGTTCTTGCCTACCGAATAGCTTCTTTCCCATTCCCTGTCAGTTATTTCTAGGTATCAGACAAGAATACAATTGTCAATATTCACTAGAAATATTTCATGAACATCTTCACAAACAATTTTGCCTCTTATGAATCTATAAACTGTGTCTACAGTTAATTTACTCCTGTTGATGCTAAGATCTAAATGTACTGGGTTAATGTTAAATAATTTGAAATCAAGCTTAATTTATTACTCCAGTCTTCTTTCATGAGCACATTCTCACCTCCTTAGTCTTTCACACCATCTTTGACAAGAGTACGTGTTGTACCCCCTTATTTCATAATCAGTTTCCTCCTCTTCAGACCATGTTTCTGTGATGATGCTCATAGTTGTTTACATATTCAGAATCTGAATCTTCCATTCTAACAACATCATCATTATTTTCCTCGCATTACTATACAATATATTGACTAATGCCTCAACCCTTACATATTTTTTTTGTACTCGATAGCTCATGAAATATAATTACTGGTCTTAGCTGCTGGAGCCTACATTATTTTCGTTCTGTGCCTAAGTACCAACAATCTCTCCAGCTTAGTTTAATGCTTATTCCAAAAGAATGTGCAACTGTATACATATTCTACCTCCCTGTTTAGTTTGTTTCACCAGTACTATATTAATCTGATTTTTTTTCTTCTATTAGGTGTTTGTCCCCTCCATGTGTGCTGGCCAGCAGCCCCTCTAACTGGACTTGAACTCACTCATTGTCCTATCCCTCTGGATGCCCTAGGCTCAGGCAAGAGACCTGACTAGAGGGGTTCATCATCCCATAAGTCAAAGGGGTGATTGTACCCTTGCTTACATCTGATGACACAGCAATGAGGTTGTTTCTATTTGGGGCCCTATCCCCACTCCTGGTGGTTAATATGACCACCTACATCAACTAGTCAGCCTTCAATGCATTCTCTGTATATGTGAGCCCTTCCAGTCACATGATAGTTATGTTTACCATCACAGCTGGGAAAGACAAGCCAACATTCTCACTTATTGACTGTAACATCATTGTGTGTAAGCCTCATGTGGTGAATCAGCCAGCCAAATAGCTAATTCCTTCTCTGGATAAGCTAACTGGCACTAACTTTTCACACTTGCCTCATACATGCCTGGACTATAGTGAGAATTTCATCTTTCTAGATCTCTGTACACTCCCATGTCATACCTTTTTAAAAGATTAGTAATGGTCAAATGTCCATGACACATCTTTTTAGAACATAAATAACCTGGGACACAGCAATGGATCTGTTGTCATTCTATCTGTGTATGTCAGTTTATAGCCATTTATACCAGGACTTTTTATACCTTTCTATTTTTAAACAATTCCTTCTTTAGTACTGTTTTTAATATTTAGCTTAGCATAAGTTGTTTGCTGATCTCTTTAAAGGATATTTCCTAGATATCTAGGAATGCAGGCCCTTAACCAGGATTCTGTCAGTGTCTGCACTTCATTGTGTACTTTAAGTCTATTCATTATTACCTCCCTGCATAGCTGTACTCTCAGGTCTGTTTTTCAGCCTTAACAGCTCCTACATAATTTATAGATCCAGTGTTCAACCTTTCTTTGCTTGTTAATGTTTTATTCTTTCATCTCTTGGTAAACTAACATTATGAGCTAATTTGTATAGCTGTAATAAAAAAAATAGCCATCTTTATTTTATTTATTACCTGCACCCATGCTATCATAGTATATCTTGTTTTTCAGCCACATACCTTTTTGTTTGATCACTTTTTTCTCCTGTATTTCAGCAGCCCATCCTCTTCCTTGCTTTGAGATTAGCATGTTGGCAAAATCATCATCCAATTGTATTATGGTGTCATTATTATCCATGGTTTCAGCCCGAGTTAAGTTCTGATGATACACCTCTACCTGTCTCAGTACCAACTCATAGAACAATAATACTGCTGCAATTCAGCATTGTATCCTAGTCCTATAACCACAGTGTCCATTTTGATCCACCTCAAAATTCTCAGTTCTTGTGCACAGACCTTTATTCCCTTTTAGTACATTATTTCCAATACCATTACCCATTTCTTGCTTGGGAGGATTATTCCTGCCAGGTTCGTTCTGTGTACTTAAACGTGTCAAATTATTTTGCATGCTCCTTCTCGTCAACAAACAATAAAAATAGATAAATGATTACCCAATCAGAAATGACACCAGTACATATTTTGAATAACCCACTTTTTCTATTTCTGCATACCTATGAGTAGTATTAAGTAGTTGATTTTGTTACTCATGTTTTTTAATGTGCGGCCTACTATGTTGTCATATTTTTTTCTGATAGCCATCTGTTTGTGACTATTGATTACAGTTTTTGTAAATAATTTGTGTTTATTACAAAACTGTCAAAATGAGTTAAAATGAGAGATACTCTTTAGTGAAGTCTTGAATCAAATATGTATTTTAATGAAAAACATCACATTCAGAATCTGGTAATGAAGTCTCCTGCTATTTTATTGCCTTTAGTGCTACTGTTCAGTCCAACCCAATAAAAATGTGCAGTTTAATATGCAGAAAGTATTCACTCCAGCTGTCATAAATTCATGTTTGCTTGGAAACACTTAAAGGTTTAGAAATATTTTATAACAATTCTTAGCCATGATTTTGTTATAGACATATGCTACCGTATGTTGAAACCACTTCAAAGGAACATTCTTTAGTCCTGTTAACATACAAATGTTTATTATATAACTTTGATTAGCATGTCAGTTTAAATGCACATTTTACCATGTTAGTTGATGCAGACATTCCAGTACGTTTCCCTTCAAGAGCATAAGTCTATTCAAAGATTTCAAAAACAAATAACTAGGGATTTGATGCAACAAGTTTGGAAATATAAAGACATATGAGCTGTAATGCCATCTGTTGTTGGAGAACTGAAGGACTTTTCTGTAAAAATATAGGGATAAGACCATGCACATGGGATTCACTTCACAATGCATGGTCACATGTCATCCTCAACTTCCATATGATGTGTATAATCAGGACATTTGTAAAATACCTGTTATAAATATTCATATCTCCATTCCTTTTACCATACACAGGAAGTTCATTTGACATATTTGCCACACTTTTTTTAAACCTCTTTAGTAAGTCACGATTAAAACAATAACACAGGTACACATATATAAAAGAAAACAAATCATAATGTTTGTTAATGCAGTATAGACATTTCCTTTTTATCAATTAGTATTCAGGTTGACTTTACATAAATTGTTCAACTTCTTTTTTCCCTTAAAGCTCACTACTTTTCCTGAACATTATTCTGCATTCATTGTTCCCACATTTTAAGTGAAAAAAGGACATTGTTTTACGTAATCTGAAATTAGTGTTTTCAGGTATAGCACCCTCCACATATCTTTCCCTTCTTACTGTATTGTCTTTTAAGTGCCACTACAGGATTAATTCCTGCATATCCAATGCATACCTTCTAAACCATAAATGATACTGTTAACCCTCTCTGCAGCCTTTGTACCATATGTCTATCTACATAGCCTTCAAGATTGTGTATAGCATTCTAGCTGTGGCTATGCCATTTCTTCACTCTTTTATTAACAAATTAATTAATTCATTCATTCTTTCTTTCCCTGGTTACCTTGTTCAATTTGTGGTGGCAGTGGACCTGGACCCTATCCCAGCACTCAGTGGGCACAAGGCAAGAAGTTAATAAGATATTTGGCACCAGTCTATCTGTAGAACACAAGCACACTCACAAAAACTCACCTTGAAGTAATTTAGAAGACTGTCAGTCTTCTTATTGCATGTCACTGGGATGAGGAGGATAGAGTGTTCAGCAGAAATACCACAGGGATGCAAGGAAGACATGCAGATTGCAAACAGAAGCCATCTTAGCTAAGAAATATAGTAAGGAACCAAGAAGTGTGAGGAAGCAATGCTAACTACTACATCTCTAGCCTATCATGTGGTTAAATCCCTAGTCTGTATATTATCTGTTCATAATACAAATTCTAGCAGCATCTCAAGAAGCTCTGAAGACTAAGAAATAGTAGTTAATGAACTAGTAGAGTTTGATAGTTATAAAACGATACAAATTACTGTATTTTTACAGGAACTTAAACAAGAACCCATAAAAATGGATGTCTTTTCTAGATACTTTATATACATTTTTTTAAATCGCTTTCTGTACAACTGGATGATTATAACTACACTGAAATGTATTAATCCACAGTAACAAGCAGTTATGTATATTATGTATACATGAAGTGAGAGCATCAAGCCCTGATAATGACCCAGGTGATTTGAGTTTAACAAGCATCGCAAGCACTTGTTACAAATAGTATGAGGAAGAAGAAGGAAGACGTTGATGATACTCGCTTCTCTTTCAGAAGTGTGACAGACCTACTTGGACAGCTGGTGGCTACTGACAATTGCTGGTTGTTAGACTAGAAACCAAAGGAGTTCAGCTGTTAGGCATAAGTGTGATTCAGTCTGAGACTGAGGAATTGCCACAGTGGAGGGGGCAATTTGCAGATGGATTCCAGCATGTCAGTGGAAATAAGGCAACCAAGGAAAGCCCTTGTCATACTCAAGATTGATAACATCACTGCCAATTGATATGACCATTCCATTCACAGGAACGAATGGGTCATAGAGCTCTCACACTAGGATGAAAAAAGGGCCAACAAAGCAGAGAGAGACAGGGGCCTGATTGTTAGCAGTTCTTCACATTTTAGACAATTCCTGATCGTACTCACACTTAACAATATGGAAACATGAATAAACAAATGTAGTTCTCCACGTGACCAGAAACTCAACGACTTATTGATTTGCAACATAAAAATTTGATTCATTATTGGTTCATAATTCATAATATTTAATACTAAATCTTTGGATGCAGTGGGCACATTGTACTCCCTACATTAAAGCACCAGCATTGTCAATTGTAAATAATGAGTATCAAAGGGCTGACTTTAATAAAAAGCAAATGAACTTTCATTGCATTAACATAGTATAATTCTATGCATAATTATATAAACAAACCAAGAAAAAACAAGTCTTTTTGCCTAATCATCTGAATGAGCACACCAAGTTAAAATGTAATTACAATCCAAAGTATAATAAGAATATACTGTGGGATAGCAAACTTCAAACACTGTTGCAGAAAAAAGAGCAAACACATATGTTTAGTTATTATATCACATTACACAGAGCAGACTGCATCTTAGAATTTGTAGCAACAAACTGGAAACTTTTGTAGGATTTCAGACATCTCACTATGAGTAAGCTGTTTTATAAAACTAGACAGTTAAACATTATTTTTCAAATATATTAAGAGCTAGCCATCTTCTTCAAATACTAGTGTTTCACTACTTTTAAGTAATGAATTTAGCAAACTGAAAAATCAATGTTAGGATTGCTCAGGAATCATTTTAGTATAGCAAAAGGTTTTATATACCTCACAGTATTAAATGAAATTGATGTCCATGAATTCCAAATGAATGATTATAGTGGACATGGCTAAGAAAGCTTTACAAAGTGAAACATCATCCTGTAATATAAGAATTTTTTCCTGAATTCAGAATGTAAATTATACAGTTTATAACTAAAAGCTGGACATGCATCCAATGCCTTGAAATGAACTTATGTGGTCACCATTCACAGTGTCTGAAATTTAGAATTAGTCACCAAATACAAGCGTATGTGTTTGGTATTGACTACTGACAAATGTTTCGATTGTCCACTGCAAATTCTAAACAATGATCACAAATGTAATTCAGAAATAAGTTCAAAGGAACACAGTTTCATGCTCAACAAGTCTTATGAACTGTTATGAACCAATCACATTGGTATTAGACAAAAGCATTCCCACTACAACAGTTTGCTTAGTTTATTGAGGGCTTTTCTTTTCCTTCTTGATGCTAGAGTCACACATAACTTAAATTCAAAATGAGTTTTTCATGATTTTCACAAAAAGAGAAAAAATGATGCAATGTACAAATAGAGGGGCATATTTCAGACTGCAACCTAATAATTGATGGAATACCAAAGGGTTCAGTCTTGGAGTTTGTAATTATGGCTTTTCCATATCAAGGTATGTTGCAGACAGTAAAACAGGAACAACTTTTATGCTGATAACAACACAGTATAAATGAAAATGTATTTAAGAGAAGTACATACATGGACACTCAATAATCCTCAGTAAATCTTTGTTGTAATCTATGGCAACATTAGTATTACTCAGATTTCATGAAATAATTTAATGTCAGTATAGTAAGTAAATTCAGTAAGTTAGATGTTATTATTGAAAATGGCCTAGACTACAAGCAAATAACACAAATGTTAAAAACAAATATAAGAGCATGATGGGAAATTGGTTTAAAGGGTTAGTTACTTTTATTTGTTGTACTAGACATGTGTAAAACTCATTATGAAATATAACATTAACTTCTGTTCATATACTCAAATTCAAAATAACACGTGGGAACATGTTCACTTAAAGCTGATTTAAAGCATTACATTTTAGTTGACTAGAAAAACTTTCCCAGATATTTGGATAAGGTAAATTATGTTGAATATATAACTGTATTAAGGATGGAGAACACAGAAGCATGGGTCATACTTGAAATCAAACACATCTGGCACTTTTACTAGAAGACACATTTGTCATAATCAAAGCAGGACAACCAAAGAGTATAGTTGTATTTTTAATACTAATACAATATTATGAAACACGCTTCCAGGTTACTTAAGGATATTAGACAATTCTGGCATGCACAAATGAGATCAATGGATAAGTGTTAACAAATTTACATATAATACTAAGTCCTGTAAGGTCAGTGACCAAGAGTACAGGTTACACTGAACTTAGGCATTTATGAATGATACAATTACCTCTTTACACTGATCATAATAATTTAGTGATCTAGTAAGGAACATATTTCACTAAATTATTACACCATTTTCATCCATTTAAACTCCAACAGTCTCCAGTGTGAAACACAGTCAAAGGTTTTGCTGAACTCCAGCACATATACCCCACTTATTTTATCATTCTCAGTCACATTAAGGAAAATAAACCTTGTCCACTCATTTTAACATTTTCAGTCACATTAAGGAAAATAAATATTGTCCTAAAGATGGAGAGTGTACCAAACCAATGTGCTAATTTGTACTTTGTTTAAAGCAATGCTAATGATCATTGCAAAGCTATTTCCCACAACACTCACTGCTTTCTCCCTTATGATAATGTTCATAATCTACTCTACCTCATATGTCAAGGTTAATGGGCTTTAACTACTCATAGTACTACCCTCTGCTTCCTTAAACAGCAGCACCAGTATTATTCTTCTGTGACCATCTGCCATTGCTCCATTCTTTAGTAGTCTGAAAAACAGGACCTCAAAAGGATCTACCAGTACTAAGCCAGATGCTTAAGAAAGGTCAGCCTACTGGTCCCAGAAGCATATCAACTATCAAAACGCTTAATGCCTGTCAGCTATATTGTCTTCAGATGACTTATTGCTAACTTCTAAAATAGTTTATCTACATGCCTTTTATTGTCCCTTGTAAAATTTGATTCAAAGACCTCACTAAGTGTCTTTGCTTGTATTCCTACTTTTCTATAACCCTTACTTTCATTCTTCAGAATTAGCTCAGGTCCTTGGGCACTCTCACACCCATTAGAAGATAGTAGCATATGAAAGAAATTGATATATAACTAATACACAGAAAGAGATAGAGTAATATACATGGATCCCAGAAAAGAAACACATTATAACTAGAATATTAGATTACAATAGGCAACACAGATACTCTTATGTCTCTTTTTTAATTTCTCCCTAGAGCATATAATTACAACAGTGAAAAAGATCTGCTAATTCAGAGCAGAAAATCAAAGTGAATGTTCATTATTTTGCTTTGTCTGCAATAAAAATGAAATTGTTTAATTATGAGGAGATTATAGAGTAGGTCATTTTTTTTTTGGCATTCCAGAACAATAAATCTTTATTTCACTTTTTTTCCACTTCATAGAACATTTTTTGTACAGTTACACTATTCCTGTCAGAGTCTCATTTGGAAGACTGAAACATTTAAGCAGCCACAACTGACAAGTGTTTCTTTTTCTAGTAAGAATCTTGAACATCTGCCTAAAGTATCCTAAAGTTTGCAGCTGAAATGTTTCAAATTTGCTGGCTTAGCCTTTTAAGTATAGTAATAAAAAACAAACTTGGATAGATTGAGCTATTCAGTTGTCTTTGCTATGCTAAATATCAGTTATACAAATTAAAATTTCCTCCATTCACATTTATTATAATACACAATTGTGACCCACTTAATTCATAGACTTATATTTGTAGACTGATTAAATATTTAACATGTTCTTTTTACCTCTGTAAATAAGTTAGTGTGTTGAATAACATATTAAACTTGCATTTCTGCAGAAATCTGAGGAAACTATGGTTGCTGTGCTTACAATCCTACAGTCAAATGAACTTGCTAAATGTTTTTTAAATGTTCATAGTACCTAATAGATTAAAGATAGGTGCAAGATTTAACAGACGCTAAAAATCATCTGATACATTCAATGCTACATTAGGGAAATGTCCAGAAATTTCACATTATGGACAGTAAATCTTATCCTCAAAAAATGCATTAAAATAATACAGAGTATAAGCAAATATGAAATATATCATGCAAAAAGCTGCCAGTCATTGCAATAATGCATGTAAGAAGCTGATACTGGGTGATGTAAAGCATATTAAAAACAGGAAAAGGAGCGCTTAGCAACTAAAATACAAAGCTATGACAGAGATAATAAAGCAAGTTATACTAAAAGATGTCTTTATTACAGAGGAAACAGTGAAAATCGTCATAGGTGTTGAGTATTACAGCACTTTCTTAATGGGTGCAGAAAGGGTGGTTGGAGTCCCGGAAATAAAAAAAATGTGACACATGGATAAGGTGATATTAGAGGAAAATGTAATATATATTTTGGCACAAGCAGTGCATATGGTTAATGGGTAAAAAAACTGCAGATGTGTGATACAATTCCTGATTTTAAGCCAGACAACCCAAAGGAAAATATGGTACTGCAGCAGAAAGTGGACCACCATCACAACAAATACTAATGAGGATCTAGTGGGTCATCACCCTGATGTAATAATGCACTAAAGAGTTAATTGAGCTTGAGAAGTAACTTTTCTCTTTGGGTGCAGTACAAAGGCAGATAGCTTAACAGTAAGAAGCAAGTGACACTCTTGTTACTATGGAGGATGTATATATCATTTGACAAAACAGATTGCATTTTGTACAGGCAGTGTTTTAATGATGAGTGCGAGGAGTGCAAGGCACAGAAGTCAGCCATTGTGATGCACTAAGTACTGCAAGAACAGTGGCATGTGATAAGGTATATAGAACAGAAAGCACTGAAATACCATATAATCTGACATCATTCACAGTTACCAAAGCATGTACCATAGTATACATCCGGGCAACACGTCTTTTGCAGTATAGTAACAGAACACAGAAGAAAGTGACAATGGCAACCCATGCCATTAAAAAGAAGCTGAATAATTTCAGTAGACTAGGACTGGCGATGAATTTTCTGTGTGGACACTACAAACTAACTTGTCATGTAGTGTTTCATATGGTTAAATATGCAGACAGCTGCAAGGGCAGATAGAAAATTGGCAGTGTACGAAACAATACAATAAACCATCCAGGTTGGTCGGAAGTGAAACACACACAAACACACACACATACATATGCCCACAAAGAGACACACATACACATACCCATGCACAGCATGGGATAGGCGTGTCTAACCAATGTTCACACATAAAGAACAGAGATATGTAATCACCGTAAATACAAAGTGTGTAAAGATATCACAAATGGGAACATTGCATGCAAGAAGAAATTGAGTAAAATTAGAGTTTCAAACTTCAGTAAAGTAAAACTATACTGAATAACATACACAGACACTGGCATTGGCAGCATCAGGTGTAAATAAAAATGATGTATCAATTTATTTTCCTGAGTTCCTTTTAGATTTATTACCTGAGAATATCCAGTTGAGAAGTTTAATTTCCATAAGAAAAGCTTTGGAAATACAAATGACTAAAGAACTTACAAGTAGTTGTTAACTGTATCAATCTATAAGTAGTTACCACTCCCCCAAAGAAAATTATTAAATCAACTTAACTATTGCTTTCAATATTTTACTATACAAGAAATATTTAAAAATTGACATATGCAGGCCTACCTGGAAGCTCCTCCTGGGAGATACTTGTCCTCCCAGAAACAGCAGCACCAACATCAATCATATGCTGTTGTGCACTTTCCACTGAGCTCTGTGGATCCCTGACAGTCGACAGGAACTCTTCATTTGGTGTCAATGGTGGCACTGCCCCCTCACCCCCAGTAGCCAGCTGTCTACAGACCTCTGCAGCTGCTGTCCTACAGGAAGATGAAATCATGTCAGTGACCCTATGATGCACCTGATCATATGTCCTGTTGCATCCCTCAACAGCATTTATATCATTCACTATGTGGTTCCAAATTTGTATTCGTCCAGACATCTCATGACATCCTCCCTCAAGCAGACATGCACCATGTTGCAGAAAGGCACCATGTTGCAGAAAGGCTTGGATTATCATGTTGCTCTCTGAGTCACTAAAGGGAGCCTTGCAGGGATTGGGACGATTGTATGCCATAGTCCTAGGTGACATAAAACAGAAAAGGATGCTGTACATAAATATCACATAAATAAGTGTCTTGCTTAGATATATACACATATTATTAGTTTTTCAATATTAATCAGTGGAGAAACAAAAAAAAAAAACTTCAATTATTCAAATATTGTTTTTTATAACATATTACAGTCACACACAAACCAAGATTTGACACAAAACAAAGACTAACAAAGAATAGCAAAGAATAGCAAAGCAAACCTCTGTAACAAAAAAAAAAAAAAAAAAAAAACTTGTTGTGTCAACGGAGAAATGCAACTTGGGTCCCCCACCCCCAAAACAACAGGCAAATTACATATTTGTACCAGACAAGGAATAAAACATCAGTGAATTGTTATAAGTACTTTCAAACTGTCCCAAAACCAGTAAACACATTTACCACAGAGCAGTTATTTTATGCACTTTCCAGTCACCTCTTCCTGTGCCCAGCACACCCCTAGAGGTGTCTGTGTTGCATCTTTTGCTTTGCATCATGCAAACCACTAAGCAGCATTCCATAGTGTTTAGCAACCTTCTCCAACAACTGCATGTCTGCAAACATCTGCAAAGAGGAAGCAGACAGCAGACAATTTCAAAATGGATACATTGTATCCTCTCTGTTTTGCCACAACACAAACACAGTAAGTGATGTTGCATGGCAATTAACACACAGACGTTAATAATGAATATGAAAATATACAACTGTTTTTAACTTATTCCTGTGGCAGCAGGTGTAAGTGTTTGACTGCAGTACAGATGATCATGAGTTCTACTACATTAAATTCTAAATATTGTTACTGTTGTTCCATTTTACTTTATTTTAAAAGTTACATGAAAAAAATGTTACAATCCCAGTTTTCTTAAGGATTGTACACTTAGTTTTAATAAACACACAAAACATGTAAACATAATTATAAATAACAATAAGTATCTGTAACAGTGGACCTCATATAAATTATTTGTGTGACTGAGAGTATGGTGACTACTATGCTTCTGTAGTTTTGTGTTCACTGGCCTTGGATGGCCTTCAGACTTTAAAAATACTCATACACACATGGATGTATAAACCAGGACCTTGTCATACATGGTTAACACCTCAGTCTGTCATGTGTATTTATATATAATTCATGACTATGTATGAGAAGTATTTCTTCTGTGACAAGGATGAAAAATCACTGCTTTGGAAATAATCATTTACCTCTTATGCATAGGTTTGAATCCCACATTGTAAAAAATAATTTTATTACTGTGTAAAGTCACAAAAAAATGTGTCAGGTCATAAAATTCATGTCCCTAGTACATGTGTGCAAAGTTAAATCACCTAACAGTTACAGCTGCAAAAAAAAAAAAAAACTCAAACTAATGTCAAGTGTTAGATTAACCTTCCAGTTTCAAAAACTGCTTTCCTCTCTGCTTGGCACTGTTGCTCTCATCTTAACATCACACAAACATGGTTGGCATTGTTGCTTTAGTTTGCACACTACCAGTAAATGCAATGTCACACATTGGCAGGATATTATTCTTAACTATTGCTGTTTTCCTTGGATGGACATGTCTGGTGGTAGAAGGGTAGGTGCACAATTTAGTGAACAGAGGTGGGGTGTTGAGGTTTCCAGAAGGTTCACTGGACTCCTTGTAAAGCACCACAGCCAAAGGCTATTGCAGGGTGAATATATTGGCTTCCAGTAGAAGTCTGAGGCAAAGAATAGTATGGACAATGCTTTCTTCAGGGCGACAGGCCTTACATGCACTGGAGAACATTTTAATGACCTGAAAAAAACAAAGACATGCATCTGGAGCATTTTCCTTGGGCCTCTGCTGAAAATAGGCTCTGTCCTAGTCGCACTTTCCCAGTCGACAAATGTTAAATAAAAAAAAAAAAAAAAAGGTACAAGTGGGTTACACTCAGCCAGTGGCTGGATGAGTTCAGGACTGCTGACATCTGACAGTTTATTAAATATTTTGATAAAGAGAATTTATAGTAGATAGAAAGCTGCATAAAGCCAAAACTGGTATGCATAATGCTTTTCTCTCATTTGTTTCTGTTTATTCCAGAGGCAACCAATAGATTGTGATGAATAGAGATACCCATGGTAAGCATTTAGATAGACTGATGGAGTCAAGAGGTATGCATGCAGCACAAAATAAGTATTATGTTAACTAAAGTATTGCTCTTCTTTATAATTGTAGCAAAGTATGCATGCATATCCTAAGTGTAAAAGTAAGCATGCATGCATAAGCATGCATGCTTCAGTCTGTAGCACAAGCCAACAGCAGAAGTCTAATACTGTAGTCAGATAGTGTGGGTACAAACACCATAATATATAGTAAAACCCTTTAAAAATATTACTTAATTTAATTTCAACACAAATGGCATAAATGCCCTGCTGTTAACTTAATCTGTGTAATAGGAACAAGCATATGTGCAGTATATGCACATTGCAAAGATTACTTTGAGCAATTCTTACTTACTGTTTGTAGTTGTTAAGAAGCATACTTCAATGTTAAAATAGAATTAAAATACTTTATTATTATGATAATGTATTTTATGTCACATATGATGTTACTAAGTATAGCTCTTTTTTTCTCTTACCCCAAACCTATTTCTCTCTTTTTTTTTTTCTATGTTATCAAAACATTTCCATGACATCCATCTCTGACAAATCACAAAATGCTTTACAGCACAGCAAGGTAGGCCAACCCCCATGGCTCATCATGCACCCACTTCACTATGTCCTGCACCAACACCCAGCACATTTGGGAGCTAACCTGACAGTACTGTTTCTGCTGCTCCTACACTACCTAGGCCCTCCACATCAGGTAGCATTACCCAAGCAGCTGGAACAGTGGTACTCTCTGGGAGTACTTGCAGAGGTGGGGATTTTATCACCCACCAGGAGATGCCAGAGTTGGTGCATAGGGTTGTGCATGGCATCAGTGGTGAATTTCTGTGCCGGATGGAGAGGCTGCTTTCACTTATGGTCCATAGGACAAGATGTCAAGAGCTTCAAAAGTCAGCAGAGTAAGTGGACAGTGAGGATAGTCCTGTGGGTGATGACTAGATTCTCACTGTCATCATGTTTGATAGGCATGGGCATCTGTTGTCCCCTCCCAAACCCCAATCTTGGCGTCCCCCAACCTGTGTCCCTCACCATTCCTGTTTCTCATCTTAATTGTCCTGTTTTTTTACATCTGTTTCCTCACATACTCTGCTTACATGACCCAGAAACATCTGCATCCCTTAACCAACATTCCTCTCTTACTGAAGTAGAAAAGAAAGGGCACCTGTCCCACGAAAAATATCGGCCCATTCATAGCATCCCACTTTGCACACACGTCTTCTTGACACACTTGATTTGTTTCAATTGGCTATACAACATGATTGTGTTGCTGTCACCCATCTTTGTTGAGATGGCAAAATTCAGGTAATATTCTGCACATATTTTAATTCTACACTGTTGTAGAAGTGGATGGTTATAATTCTTTCCTAATTCCCTCCTGCATATTTTTATATTACTTTTCCTGAAAAATTTGTATTTTTGTTTGTGGTTAACTTGAATTGTTAATACAGGCACTGGGTCACTTTAAATTTTGGAAGTTGGAGTGACTATTGGTGCCAAAAGATATTTAAATAGTCTAAAAAACAGTTGTTAAAAATTCTGATGAAGTCCACCATACAGTGGATGAAAAAGCTTATTGGGAATGTGTGTTTTATCTGATCAATTTGGTCCATTAAAAGAAGTACATTCACTCCGTTCATGCATTGGCTTTTGTTTGAGGGTTGTACGCATCTGTTTCCATTTGCTATTTCAGCTTTTGATTTTGTGGATTTACGTGGCTGTCAACTGTTTCTTGATTTTGTCTTGAATGCAAAATAAATAATTATTTCATTGCAGTATAAATACGTTTAAAACTATTAGGTACACCTGGATTCAAACCTTATATCATCTGGACTATAGAAGAAATCTGCCACTGCATTTAAATCTGCTGCCACAGAGTCAGCTAAGCTACAGCTGTGTCCCTTATACTCAGTACTATCCATACTGCTGATTGCCATGCCTGTCCACTTAACGTGGATGATAAAGTAATAGCTATGCATTTTAAAGATAAACACAACAGTAATTTTTTCATTATTACAGGGTTGTGTCTTTGAAAAAAAATAAAGTTTTATAAAAATTATGTTTTACTTAAAGTAAGATTATTATATAAGGAATCAGTATTGATTTTAAAGTTTGGCACATTATTCCCTTTAGGAATAAATACAAAAGTAAATTGGAGGTGTTTTATTTAATAATTAACTTCCTAATTAATTCATTGGGGAAGTTTTTTGTTATAAAACTGATTGTGTTTTAAAGTTTTTTGTACTCCTTGAAGGTGCATACACTGAGGCACTAGAGAGAGATGATAAAATAATTTGTGGACATAATTTCCTGTATTTGGTGATTTTTCTATTCTCCTGGATCTGAGCCAGTTGTTGCTAAAGGATGTCCACTTAATGTGTTTGTGCAGAGGTATGCAAACTAATAGAACTGTGTATCTTGCCTGCACAAGCACTGCCATCGATCACACAAATCTGGTGCTCTGCATAGTGCTATAGAAAGTGCACAACAGCATGTATCACTTATGTTTACTGTCCATTTAGTCTTCATCCCATGAAAGTACATGTAAAATCACAAACAAAGGGAAGGCACTTTGTAAGGAAAGAATGCATAATTTCACTGTAGCCATCTGTTACCTGCATCCATGCACTTGAAACCTGGTCTCTCAGTACTTGTTAATCAATATATCAACTACACAACATAAATAAATAAATAAGCTTTATTATATACCACGGGCATCTTTATACTGACAATACAAATTCAGATCTTCCAATACTTGTAGTACTGTGGACAGCTGTTTGTATATAGTTTGCAAGGTTGCCTTTTAAAGGTATACCTGCACATTGGAAACACAACAGCAAATGCTACATTTTGGAAACACATCAGTCTGGTAAATTGCAGATCTTTAATATTTTGACAGTTGTACATGGCTAGCTATCCATTTCAGAAAGGCATCCCAACATCTTCTCATAAACATCCAATGATGATGTTATCAGCTATAAATTGTTCTGCACCCTTATAAAAGTCAGACTTGTGTCATGGCTCTTGCATTAAGTACTGCATTCTTTTGTCTGTGTACTTAGGTAGAGGTGCTAATCTCACTGCAGTAAACTAGTGTGTGCGTGTGTGTGTGTGTGTGTGTGTGTGTGTGTGTGTGTGTGTGTGTCTGTTTAGTCAGAAGAGCATAACTGTGTATCCTGTAGTTGTGACATCCACACAATATCCAACTGAACTGCCACCAAATAATGTGATGCCCCTTACTATCCTGGGTCAGTAACTAAGAAGCTTCCATCCTCAATACTGACTCCAATGTGAGATTGACATTTAAACAGTAGTAATAATTCACAATTTTCCACTAAGAGCACAACAGCAACACACTCTGTATCCAGGGACTGGACTGTATACTTTTGTCCACCCTTAATGTAACTCCTTATTACATACTTCAGAGCAATGTGTCCCAGTTTAAGACCTCTGATACAGTCACATTTAAATAAATTAAATCTCACAGATCCAAACACTTCTGGGAAAGCCTGACACTGATTTCCAGCTGTGTCCCTTCCTCAAAATAATAAGGTAACGTGCTACCACCAGAGTGTCTTCATGCCCTTCTTAAGGGGTGTTCAATTATGAAAATTAAATAGTAAAATAAATAGTAGCAAATGACCTGAACAGCTAGGCTTTCACAGTGCCCTGGAAATTATCAAAACAAGTATAAGCACTCTCAAATCACTAAAGAAAAAACACTGATTGACCAGCCACAATGTAAGTTAATACAACTATTTAATATTGAGCAAACTGATTAAAAATACAAAACAACAATTCCCAATAAACAAACAGAGCTCAATAACAAGGAACATGAAATCAATACTGTGGGATAGAAATCCAATATTCAGAAAAACTGTAGCTGATCCAACTGATTAGCTATATTTTTCCTATCTGACTAAAGAACACTGTCCCTCATCTAAAGTAAATTACTACAATAGAGCAAAGGCAATCTTACAATTCTTGGTGAGTCCTTTTTGTTATCCAGTGCACAGTAGATCTGTGAACAACTCGCAACTGTAACTGACAGCTAACGTCTGTAACTGACTACTGACTACTGACTTCAGCAGGGTCTTTTATAGATTAGCCTGTCACAAATGTTCTGGTTCTAATTTTCATTTCATATTTTGAAAATCAACTCACAGCTGTTTTCTAAAACTTCCTTCCTGTCTCTTTAGCTTCTGACAGTAGCACATAGCAACTGCTAACATTCCAATATCATAATCTGCATATCAGCTGAATCTGAGAGAGTTTGCCTTTAGCATCTTGCATCACAAACATGCACAGTTAGAAATGTAAACAACACTGTTCAAGTCTTTAAAATATTCTGTACAAACAGATCATAAATCAACATGTAAGAACTTATTTACAATATCATAGCTAATCATGCTGGCATACAATACACAAGTCAGTCTGAAATTGTATGGAAAATATCAGCCAGACATGCTAGCACAAATGCATACTTGACAATGTCCAATTTCTTCATATTTCTCCCCCCATGACTCAAGAAGAGTTTTTCAAGTGACCCTTGAAAAATGATGCTTGAGAAAAATGGATTTGTCTGGTAATTTCAACTCACTCCTCTCCTGGGCAATGCATTTGCATTGGCATTATTAATCCAACTACAGTGTTCTTCCCCTTCTGAGGAAACTTAGTTGAGTACAGCCCCCACCCCACAATTTGAAGCATCCCTAATAGTCAAATTCTCAGAAATAAATAACAATAAATAACCTCTTCTTTCACAATCTGTTAACTTAAAGTGACCATAATAAGATTACATTTTTTATTTACATATGAAATTCAGCTTTTAACTTGAGATAGCTAGAAATGGAAACAGTTTCATTAAGCCCAGGGGGTATGTTGCATTGCACTTAAGCTGCCACATTAATTCTTGATACTCTAAATAATGTCAGAAGTACCCCCCCCCGTCGTTTATCTGTTCAAGGGCACTGAATTTAAACTGATGACCAGGGTGTTCTTTTATGTGTTTGTATAACGCATTCTTGAGATTGTTCTTTTTAATGTCATATAAATGTTGGTTAACTCACTTATTGAGGCTATTTATAGTCTTCCCTATATAGAAACTATAGCACTGTTGGCAAATCATTATATATATTAGACATCTACTTTGACAATTAAGCCTTTGCTGCAGGACTATCCTACCAAAACCCCTAATGTACAGAGACTCATTCTCCAAAATATATGGGCATTGATTACAATGTCCACAGTTCACCATCTTGCCTTTGTTCACATTGGTTACATTAGTTTCAAGCAAGTTTTTTATTGACTTGTCTTTCTTATATACTACTATTGGGTAATCATCTAATTTAGTTTTAAATTGTTGTTCCACATCAAAAAGCACCCAGTTATGATTTAAAATTTCTTTGATTTTACCAAAAAGTGGACTAAAAGTAAGAACTATAAAGTGTTGAAAAGAATTCTTGGTAATGTGTGGTATGTCTACCCTACCACTGCTATTGTTGTTATGTACCCCCCCCCCAATATGGGTAAAAAATGGCCTTGCTTTCTCTTTGTGATGACTTCCTGAAGTATGGTTTCTAAAAAGTGTATGGGATACCTTTTTCCTAGTAGCATATTCTCTAAAATTCCTATTTCCTTTAAAAATAATTCCTCTTCGCTGACTGTTTCCATTTCTAGCTATCTCAATTTAAAAGCTGAATTTCATATTTAAATAAAAATGTAATTTTATGAAAGACATTTTAAGCTAATAGATTGTGAAAGGATTAAGGGGTTATTTATTTCTGAGAATTTGATTATTAGCTTTGTACAGGTTTTTATATGTTTTATCATCCTAGTTTGCACAACACAGCTCTGTCTGTTCCAAAAGCTGCTTTCAATGTTATAGATTCCCTTCGCAGAGACTTCCCTTACTATGGAACAGGGTACCGATCTACATAAGACAGAGCCCCTCACTATCACTCTTCAAGAGGAACCTTGATGAGTGGATGGGTAACAGAAAGTTCACACCGGGGATCACACCAACAGCACTACTAGAAAAGGGCCAAGGGTACTAGCTGCTAGTACAAGGGTCTAGGGAACTACTAAAGGGGAGGTGAATACCGCACAATGTGGCTGGGCTAATATATGCCTTCGGGCAGATAGCCCAGTACCAACCTATGAACCTATGAACCTATGTATAGAAAATTATGCTTTTCTTGCTGCTAGTATTATAGGGAATTTATCATTAATTCCATTTTTTTAAATAATATGAACATACACCTTTTAAAATTAATTAATTGTTTAATTAGTGTAAGCTATGTGACAAAAGTGCATATTTAACAAGTGGTTCAGTGTGCTTTTTTGTATTCTGAAGAAGTCAATGCTGACAGCTGATGTAAGAGCTAAATAAAGGTTTCTGGTTTGTGTCTGTGAGCCATATTGCTCTTTCTTATTTTATTTATTCAGTTTATTGTTGTTTTGTTCGTGTTCTCAGTCATGGAAGTGGAGCACAAAGAGCAAGTGTTGAGGATGGAAACTAGGGGAGGTTCTTTACTTGAATTGAATAATTCTACTGTGAACCTCACAGCACTGATTGAGGTGCTGATTAAACAGCAATCTGTGAATGGAAAAGGACCTATTCCAGGTCCTACAACATTTGGGCTTACAAATACCAGCAATTCATCAGGTTTCACTGAAAATCATGGCTCGCAAGCATTTTCCATACCTCCTGGGCAGGGCAGCCCAGTGACCATAGTGAACTCACAATCTGGGCTTACTATTGGCTCGAGAGCAACAGAAGGCAGTTCTAGAACTGTCAATCAAGCTAACAGCCAGCAAGGAGATATGCAAATGCCATTTTCCTACACTGAATGGATTCAGGGCAATGGAGCAGACATTCTTGAAGGAAGTAACAGTCAGGTTAATTATGGAACATTAGACCAGCAGATTTATAACTTTGAGCAAGAAGTACTGAAGCTGCGCAAATTGCAGATTGAAAACAGCTACCTTTGAGAATGTCTACGGAGAGAACAAATTCCTAATGGCCTTTGAACATGGAAGTTCCCTACAGGCTTGGACCATGGATCTGAACTTTATAAGGACTTGGTTACCATGTTTAATAGACATCGTTGCAAACTACTTGAATTACTGGTAAGGGACAATGATAGGAAAATGAATGTACTTAAAAACGATGTTGATGCTTTGAAAGTAGAATAACAGCTGATTTATGTTTTAATTCAAAAATTAATGAGTACTTTTTAATGAGCAGGTTTTGTCAACATAGATAAGATTAAGAACAAGAAAGTAAAAAAACTTAATAGAGACAGTGTTGAGTATGATAGAGGTACTTCATATCCTTTACATAGTAATTTTAACAGGAGCACTAAACAAAATGTGCATGAAAATGTTATACCTGATGATGAAGAGGTTAATGATGAATCTGTTGGAATTTTTAACAATGAACAGGAGCCCCCTTTAGGAAAACTTCTGAGAAGGTCCGAGCGCCTTCTCAATCAGAGGCAGCAAAGGAAACGGGGGGAGGCAGTATTACCACAGTTACAACAATATACAGAGAATGGACCCTATGAATCACCAGGATTTTCACCCACAGAGGGGTAGAGCCGATTGGGGCAGGGGGACAAGGGGTTCCATGAAAAGATAGACAGGGACAATGAAGTAAATCACAATGTTAACAGAATCATTAGTAATGTAAGAAGATATTTTAAAATATACAACTTGAGTTCAGATGCCATTACACAGGAATGGGCAGAATTTTTTCAAAGAGGTTTGAATTTTGTCCATGCGAGGAGAGCAAAAGTTGAAAATTGCATTCTTGAATTTAAGCTTTTTGTAAAGAAACTTAATCTCAGCCTTTACTTTGATAATAGCACACAGTTTGGACCAGTTGAATTGTGCAAAAAAAAGAGGCACATTCAACCCACCCCTGCACCCCATATTACAGATTTACGAGAGTCTTTGTACATCACAGATTAGGGAGACTTTTTTGAAAAATACCACATTTATTAATAACCTCACTGATGATGAACAAAGTCTATTGTCTAACATTGTGGGTAACAAAAATATCAGGTCAATGAAACCTGACAAGGGGGAGGTTTGGTAGCTATGGATCAAGAGGTCTATACCCAAAAAAATGCTTTTACATCTACATAGTGATATCTATGAAGAAACTTCTATCAATCAACTTAATATAGCATATAGAGATATAGACATAACACTCATAGACCTATTGCTTGACAATCAAATAACACTTGCTGAGTTAAACTATATGCAACAAGAAAACCCACGTACCCCTACGATCTTCAGTATACCAAAGATCCATAAGTCTACCACTGATCCCCCTTAAGGCCCATAGTGGATGCTAAGGCATCAAAGACATTTTCTATGGCTAAGTATATAGACTTAAACCTGAAGGATTTATTAAAACAATTCCCACATATATTATAGGACTCATGGGGCTGTCTTAAGAAAATTCTACAGGATATGTACAACAAACATCTTATATTTGCCACAATTGATGTCCATGACTTATTTACAGTTATTCTACATGAGGAGGGTATCAGTATGTTTTATGATTTTCTTTGCAAGCATTCTGGTTTTACACATTCCAGAATACTGATGTTCCAAACAGTTATGGATATGATATTTAATAATAACTTCATTCTCTTTGAGGGGCAACATTTTAAAGAAAAGATAGGGGTGGCCATGGGGGCATCATGTGCACCCCTATTTGCTAATATTGTCCTAGATGAATGGGAAACTTCCAAGGTTTTTACATCCAAACTATTTAAACACTGTAAATTCTATAGATGTTGTTTGGATGCCATCCTTATTTTATGGGGAGGGACTCAGGAGTTATTGCATAGATTCTTTGAATTCTTAAATAAAAGTACACATTTTCTACAGTTCACAATGGACATTAATGACGACAGTATACACTTCTTGGACATCACTATCAGGAAGGATAAAGTCAATCACAGGTTTACCTCCATGATATACAGGAAGCCAACCTAATCCAATACATTGTTGCACTATTCCAGTGCTCACCCAATGCACCAAAAGAGATCTCTGGTAAAGGGGCAGGGAGTTAGGTTGGCAAGGACGGTCAGTGAAGAGGAATTCTTTCTAAAGGAAATAGGAATTTTAGAGAATATGCTACTAGGAAGAGAGTATCCCATACACTTTTTAGAACCCATACTTCAGGAATTCATCACAAAGAGAAAGCAAGGGCATTTTTTACCCATATTGGGGGGGGGGGGTACATAACAACAATAGCAGTGGTAGGGTAGACATACCACACATTACCAAGAATTATTTTCAACACTCTATGGTTCTTACTTTTAGTCCACTTTTTGGTAAAATCAAAGAAATTTTAAATCATAACTTGGTACTTTTTGACGTGGAACAACAATTTAAAAATAAATTGGGTGACTATCCGGTAGTATTATATAAGAAAGACAAGTCAATAAAAAACTTGCTTGAAACTAATGTAACCAATGTGAACAAAGGCAAAATGGTGAAATGTGGACATTGTAATCAATGCCCATACATTTTGGAAAATGAGTCTCTGTACATTAGGGGTTTTGGTAGGGTAGTCCTGAAGCAAAGGCTTAATTGTCAAAGTAGATGTCTAATATGTATAGCGATTTGCCAACAGTGCTATAGTTTCTATATAGGGTAGACTATTAATAGCCTCAATAAGCGAGTTTACCAACATTTATATGACATTAAAAAGAACAATCTCAAGAATGCATTATACAAACACATAAAAGAGCACCCTGGTCATCAGTTTAAAATCAGTGTCCTTGAACACATAGGAAACAACGACAGGGGGGGGTCCTTCTGACATTTTTTTACAGTATCAAGAATTAATGTGGCAGCTTAAGTGCAATGCAACATACCCGCCTGGACTTAATAAAACTCTTACCATTTCTAGCTATCTCAAGTTAAAAGCTGAATTTCATATGCAAATAAAAATGTAGTTTTATTAAGAACATTTTAAGCTAATAGATTGTGAAAGAATTAAGAAGTTATTTATTGTTATTTATTTCTGAGAATTTGATTATTAGCTTTGTACAGGTTTTTATATGCTTTATCATCCTAGTTTGCACAACACAGCTCTGTCTGTTCCAAAAGCTGCTTTCAATTTTATGTATAGAAAATTATGTTTTTCCTGCTGCTAGTATTATAGGGAATTTATCATTAATTCCATTTTTTTTAAATAATATGAACATACACCTTTTAAAATGAATTAATTGTTTAATTAGTGTAAGTCATGTGACAAAAGTGCATATTTAACAAGTGGTTCAATGTGCTTTTTTGTATTCTGAAGAAGTCAATGCTGACAGCTGATGAAAGCGCTA